>NW_006400116.1:870463-888640 GCF_000299155.1 Elephantulus edwardii
GCAACCACCACCACTGACCACTCTAATGAGGACTATACTGTGGGCAAAATGTGGAGAAACCTCAAAACCATGAAAGGCACCAGGCTTACTAATTGTTAGGCAACTAGTGGAACCTCCACAACTGTGGCCCTTCGAGACTCTTTGAACCTTGCACAAAAGTCATCCTGGTGTCTCAGCTTTTGGTCCAAGTATATACAAGCTTATAAAAGTGACAACAGTGAGTCCCTCCTTTGCGTCATCAACCACATAAGAGCAAAAGGCAGTATCTGCCCAGAAAGAGAGCTCAGAAGACAAGAAGGGACAGAATATTGGGATTAGTGGAAATAGGAATTAGAGTGAAGAAATAGAATGGGGTTACATTTTTTAATATAATTAATGTCACAAATAAAAATGTGTATGAAAGCATCAGTGGAAAACCAATTTAAAAACTTTTATTCAGATCACAAATAATTCTTTTAAAAGATTGGAATATAGTTAATTCCACAATAAGGGATATATTTTCACTTTTTCTGTTAAAACTTTTAAATTATAAAGGAAGGGAAATAAAATTATACAGAAAAAAAAGAATAATGAGTTTGATAAACAACATGGGAGAGACTAGAGAACAATATGTTGAATGAAGTAACTTAGTTACATAACCACAAATACAGCCTAAGGTCATTGTTGTAATATGAGAAAGACGACTAGTAATATGTTTACTATTGGTGTGAAAGGGAACGAGGGGAGAGGACGGAGAAGGGAGAGGCATGGAGACCACTAAGATAGTAGAGTTTGGTGAACAGATTGAGGAGAGGGCTAAGGAATGAGAGGATATAATGAGGATTTGAGGAGGTGATGTGATAAGAAATATTAATTAATAGTAATTGGTTATACATAATGCAGTGTATATGGATGATTGTTTGAAACACAGCATAAATGGGAGACTGTGGGGACACAAATGAAAAAATAAGATCAATCAACTATCACATGGAAATTTTGAAAAAGAGAGAGGAAGGGAGAAGAAGGGGAAAGAGAGGATCACTTGGGATGGTGGAGGTGGGCGAGTGGAAGGAGACAGAGTCCAGGGAGGTTCAGTGGGGTCTTTGGGGGACAAGATGATAATAGACATGGATTGATGGTAGTTAATTGAATGAAAACAGTGTGTATGAGGGAATGTGTACATGGATAAAGTGCACTGCACAAGGTTAGTTAAAAGAAGGGGAAAATGTGGAAGAGGATGAAAAACAATTTTCAATATAAATGAACATTGGATATTGTATAATTAGAAAGCATGCAATTCCACCTTCAGCCAGTATTGGATTTTAAGTAGTATCAGGGAAGAGTTGCCCAGGAAACAAGCTTGTCCAAAGTAGAACCTGGTAGAGACTATTAGGGCTTGATTTAGGGGTAAGATTGGGTCCCACCCAGTACTCTGAGGAGATTTGCATTTTAATGAATTAGTGGACCCACACTGGAATTCTGAATGAAGAAATTTACACTTGAAAGAAGGTCAAGGAGGCATGGAGAATGATAAAAAAATAAAATAAAGGAAAAGAAGAGAATGACTCTTCAAAACTGGGATAAGTGGTTTGGCTTCAGAGGGAGGGTAAACTTGGTTTGCTCTAGATGTTGGAGTAGGCTTACACATAGCAATCACCTGAATTCACAGCACTGGACACAGAAGGAATTCAACAATGGGGGAAGAAGACTGAAATTGAACGTGTTCCTTCAGTGCTGTTCACCTAGTATACTCAGATATATGAATAAGCAGGGAAGCCATATAGGCTTGAGGAGTAGGGTGTTGTGAAGACCTCTAGATGGTTGATTGGACCCCATGTGGAGATTAGGAGTGAGAAGAGGAGCAGGTCTGGATTGAAGGGAGAAGTGTGGTCTTCTGAACTTCTAGCTGATGCCCATTTGAGCCTGGACACAGAATGCTGACCAGAACCCAACCAGATGAAGAGAAGATGAGAAGATAATTCATGCTGTGAGCTAGGGTCATTTGGTCCAATTTGATGGTTTACTGTGGACTGGACATTGCTGTGGATGCAGATGCTCAAAGATGAAGAGGAGGAATCTTCAGCAAAAAGGTCATGCTTATTCCCTCATAGTACTTAGAGATGGGAAAAATCAGAAATTGGCTATCTAAAAGGGGGCTATAGGACTTGAGGCATGAAGTAGCTGGCTTACACACACTTTCATGAAGGAAGTTATTAGTAAGATTATTAAAAAGGGAAGGAGAAAAAAAAAACCCCTACAAGAACAAAATATAATGTAAAGGACTGGCCTCTCCTGGCAAAATGCCCAAAGTATGTGAGATGGAGCTTAAAAAATCTTAGCTGCCAAAGAAAAACTCTGCAAGATAGGCTTTTTGTTTTCTTGGTGATCCATGGTGTGTTCAAGACTCTCCTCCACCACCACAACTCCAAAGCATTGATTCCTCTTCTGCCATCCTTAGTTATTATACATTTCTCTGATTGCAAAGACCATGGCTTGGATCAAGCACACCTTAGTCTCTGGACTGACATCATCACTTCTCAGTACTCTGGAGAGGTCTCTGACAGCAAATTTTTCCAGTGCAATTGGTCTTTCGATTTCCACACTGCTGATGCCAACTGTGTTGATTGTAGAGCTGAGCAAGCTATAATTATTAACAACTTCAATCTCTTCTCCATCTATCATGTGCTACCAGTTTGCCCAGTGGTAAGAATCTTTGTTTTCTTGATGTTGAGCTTCAATCCACACTGAAGACTATAGTCCTTGACATTTTACAGCAAGTGCTTCAGATTCTCCTCAGATTCATCAAGCAAGGTCGTATCATCTGCATAACATAGATTATTGAGTCTTACACTCCAATGTTGATGCCACATTTTTTCCTCATAAAGCCCACCTTCCCACATTATCTGTTCTGCATACATATTGAAAAGGTATGGAAACAGGGCACATCTCTGATGCACTCTTTTCCTGATTTTGAACCATGCTGTTTCCTTGCTTTGTTCTGAGACCTGCTTCCTAGTTTGAGTATAGATTTTGCAAGAGCACAATCAAGTGTTCTGGGATTCCCATTCTCCTTCATGTTAGTCACCAATTTGTTGTGATATACACAGTCAAATGCCTTTTTATAGTCAATGCAACACAGATAAATATTCCTCTGATACTTTGCTTTCTGCCAAGATCCATCTGACATTGATGATAAAGTCTCTACTGCCACCACCTTTTCTAAATGTATCTTATATTTCTGGTAGTTCTCTGTCAATGTACTGTACCAGTCGTTTTTTGGATAGTCTTCAGCAGAATTTTGCTTGTGTGTGATATTAGTGATATTCTTTGATAATTTTCACATTCTGTCGGATCACCTTTTTATGGAATGGGAGTAAATATGGGTCTGTTTCAGTCAGTTGGCCAGGTAGTTGTCCCCCAGATTTCTTGGTACAACTTGGTGAGCACGTCCAGGGCAGCATCTGTTTGTTGAAATGTGGCAACTGGTAGTCTATCAACTGCTAGGGCCTTATATTTTGCCATTTCCTTCAGAGCAGCCTGAACGTACTCCTTCATCACCACTGTCTCTTTATCACATGTTGTTTCATGAAATTCTTTTTTGTCAGACAATTCCTTTTGGTACAGTGACTCTGTATACTCTTTCCATCTTTTAATGCTTTTTGGAATCTTTCAATATTCTGCCTATAGCATCCTTAAGCATTGCAACTCATGGCTTGGATTTGTTCTTTAGTTGTTTTAGTTAAGAAATACTGAGCAAATTCAACTCTTTGATTTTATGACTCTAGCTCCTTGCACATTTCATTACAATATTTTGTTTTGTCTTCCTGAGATGCCCTTTGAAATCTTTCATTCAGCTCCTTAACTTCTTGATTCCTTTCCTTTGCTTTGGTTCTTGGTGCTCTAGTGCAATATTCAGTCTCTACTGGCATCCATACTGGTCTTTTCTGCTTCCTCTGTCTGTGTAATGACCTTTTGCATTCTTCATGGATGATATTCTTGATATCCTCTCACAGCTTATCTGATCTTTGTTCATTAGTGTTCAAATCTATTCCTGATTTGGTTTTCAGATTCAAATTTTTATTACTGTGGATTTAATTAAACCTTCATTCGCTTTAATTTGAACTTGCATATGAGTAGTTGATGATCTGTTCTGAAATCAGCACCTGACCAAGTTTCCACTGCTGGTGTTGAATGTGTCCAACAATTCCTTCCAAAGATATAAGAGAGCTGATTCCTGTGCATACCATTAGGTGAAATCCATGTGTATAGCCTGTATTTATATTTCTTCTAAAAGGCATTGGCAATGAACAAATCATTGATTGTGCAGAATTCTATCATCCTATTCCCAGGCTCATTTCTGTCACCAAGTCCATGTTTTCTGACTACTGATCGTTGTTCTTGGTTCCCAACTTTTGCACTCAGTTACCCATTATCACATTTGATTGATTCCTGACTGCAAACACTGGTAGAAATTGTCTATTTCTTCTGGTTGTTGGTGCATAAATTTGAATTCAAGTGGTATTAATAGGTCTTCCTTGTATGTGTATGGATATTAACCTGTCGTTCACAAAGTTGTATTTTCATATGGATCCAGAAACGACCTTTTTAACTATGGAAGAGACCCTGTTTTTTTCTCACCTCATCTCTAGTGTATTTAATGTTATGATCATTTGATTCAAAATATCTCATATCAATCTATCTCATTTTGCAGACACCTAATAGGTCAATATTTTTGTATTCCATTTCTTTCTTAAAGACATCTAGTTTTCCTACATTCATGCTCCTCACATTCCATGTTCTGATCATTGGTTTCTGCTTACAACTGTTCTTCCTCCTTTGTGTTTCCAAATTTGAGGGCTCAGCCTCAGTTGCCATATCTGTTATAGTCTAGTCTCAAGAATGGGGCAGGACTGGGTTGCATTTTGTTCCAGTGTGCATGGATGGCTGTCACTTGCAGCTGACTCTATGGTAAGTAATAATAATACATAAAATGAGCTCGGTTTTTAAGGATTTTTGAAGCAACCCAAAGTTGATCGTCCAGTGGATTTTCAGGAGCAGCAATCAATCGGAGGGGAGAAAAGTCCCATCCTCCCATGGAGCAGGTGGTGGATTTGAATCACAATCCCTTACCATTATGCCAACAGTTTTGGGAACACACATAAGATCGTCAGAAATATCACATTTTTAGGATCAACATTTAAAAAGCAGGTGCATTGAAGATAGCTCATCACTAGTCAAATTTCTGATAACTCTCTTATTAGTGTTAGAGCATAGGCAAACCAAAAATTCCCTTTGCCATTGATTTGGTTATGATTAATAGTGACCCTCCATTGGTTGCCAAGGCTGGACATCTTGGTGGATGGTGGGCTCCCATTTTTTCTCCCACAGAACAGCTGGTGAATTCTCATAACTGACCTTTCAGAGAGCAGCACACCACGCACCATGTCACATCACCAAAATGCCTTGTTAGAAAACAGCCAAAACTAGCTCCGACTTCTCTGGCTCATGCCGTTTTGTGATGCCTTTGGAGATTATTTTTCTCCTAAAACCTCCTTATCATTAAACTTTAGATCTAACAGTGATTTATTCCTTTTTAAAGATTGCCAAATACAAAGACAAATTGCTTGGGCTACATGACTAAGGAAGAATAATGATTTGTTTCTAATCAACACCAGGTTTAGTTCTTTAATTATTATTTTTAATTAGAAATCCAGCCCCTGATTTCCACTCTGCTAAAGGAGATGGAGAAGAAATTCCCAGAGCACTACAGGATTTTTTAATTTTTTTAAATTTATTTATTTTTGTTTTTTTAGCACTACAGGATTGACAAGACTTTTGTCAATCTGATTTTATGTTTGGGAGACAAGTACAAAAAAAAATAGCAACCAGTATCCTGAAAACCTATGGACAGTAATTTTCCAGGCCATCTGACTGGGAGCGTGGGACAGTATGTTTTGGACAGTAATTTATATTTTGTCTGTGTACTCTGGGTGCTATTTCATGATTATCCACAATCATACAGAAATCTAGATGACTTTACTTCAATCTAATAATTTTACTCATAATGCAGCAATGAGTGAGTGGGTTGTGAAATGTTGGCCAAATAAATTTTTTCCTGAATCTCAGCTTACAGGCTGCTAGCTTAGAGTGTTGGGCTGAATGATGGCCTCTGAAACTTTTACCAGCTTCTACTCTGCTTTCTTTTCTTCCTTTTCACCCTTATAGCTAAGAGACAGGGAGATTACATTGTTCTCTTTCACTAAAAGTTCATTTTGTCAGAAAAAAACGTGTGCTATCTAATATTTGAAGCTAGAATGAATTATCTGTGTTCCAGATGTCTCCGACAATTAAATCTTGTTGCTGTGACAATTGTTGATATAACAGAATGAAGTGTTGCCTGCTGTCAATCCTGTACCATGTCAATAATTACTGTACAATACA
Source organism: Elephantulus edwardii (assembly GCF_000299155.1). NCBI lineage: Eukaryota > Metazoa > Chordata > Mammalia > Macroscelidea > Macroscelididae > Elephantulus > Elephantulus edwardii. The sequence goes on from NW_006400116.1 coordinate 876,884, forward strand.
CATACATGCACACATACCAATCACTATTTGATACCCATACCATTAATATTACATGCAAGCAAAATTCTACTGAAAATTATTGAAAACAGACAACTTCCAAAAATGCAGGCTGGGTTTAGAAGAGGCATGCTACTTAGGATGGATCTTAGCTGAAAGCAGAAAGTACCAGGGGAATGTCTATATTTCTTTCATTGACTATGCAAAGACATTTCACTGTGCGGGTCAAAACAAACTGTGCCTCCTGGGCCTCCACAAGAAAAAGTCTGACAACCCAATTACAAAATGGGCAAAAGATATGGAAAGTATTTTCAGAGAGGAAGATATTCAAAGGGCCAACAGACACATGAAGAAATGCTCCAAATCACTGGCAGTAAGAGAGATGCAAATCAAAAACAAATGAGATAACATCTCACTCCAGTAGCAGTGGCAAAGTTTAACAGGACAGCAAGTAATACAGTTGGAGAGGACGTGGTGCGATATGAACTCTTTTACATTGTTGGAGGGATTGTACAATGGTACAATCATTCTGGAAGGCAGTTTGGTGTTTCCTCAAAAAGCTGAACATAGAAATTCCATTGATTAGAATATACCCCAAGAAAATGAGAACTGAGGCTAAAATGGAAACTTTTACACCAATGTTCATAGTAGCATTATTCACCATCACAAAATCATGGAAATAGTCAAGATGTCCAACCACAAGCAAATGAATTGAAAAGTTGTGATACATTCATACAATGGAATACTACGCAGCACTACCTAACTTGGAAGGGACTAGAGAGCATTATGTTGAGTGAACTAACTCAGTCCCACAAGGACAAATACTATATAAAACCATTATTGTAGAATGAGTACGAGGATCCAAGGTGGGGGATGGGGAGGGTGGAAACAGAGGGGTGAGGATGGGGGCTTGTTAATCATAATGTTGCACAATTCGATGGGTGGGTGGGTGGGTGGCGTGAAGGAAATGGGAAGGATCTTTTGTGAAAAACAATGTATTCAAACTTTGTAAATAAATCAGAGCAATATAAAAAAAATTAAAATCCAAAAAAACCCAACCAACCACCCAAACAAACAAACTATGGCTAAGTATGAGAAAAATGGGAATCCTAGATCACTCAATTGTGATAAAGCAAAATCTAAACTTGGAACAGGAGGCAGTAGTCAGAAAAGAGCAAGGAAACAGAGGTTCAAATATAGTTCAAAATTGGGAAGTGTGTATGTCAAGGTGTATCCTATCTGTATACCTTTTCAATCTATATGCAAAACAGATTATCTGGGAGCCTGGGCTATAGGAGAAAAAATGTGGCATCAGAATTGGAGGAAGACTCACCAGCGATATGCATTATGCAGATGTCACAATGCTGCTTGCTAAAACTGAGGAGGACCTGAAGCGCTTGCTGCAGAAGGTCAAAGAGTACAGCCTTAAATATAGATGGAAGCTCAATGTCAAGAAAACAAACATTTTTGCCACTGGGCCCATTGGTAGCATCATGATAGACGGCAAAGAGATTGAGATTCCTAACAACTTCAGTTTGCTTGGGTCCAAAATCAACACTCTTGGTGTCAGCAGCCAGGAAATCAAGAAACAAATTGCATTGGGAGAGTCTACTGTCAGAGACCTCCCCAAAGTACTGAAGAACAACAATGTCAGTTTGGAGACTAAGGTGCACCTGGTCCAGGCCATAATCTTTCCAATTACTTGCTATGTGTCAGAAAACTGCACAATAACTAGAGATGATAGAAGGAGAATTGATGCCTTTGAATTATGGTGTTGAAGAAGAGTATTGAATATATCATGGACTGCTAGGAGAACAATCAGGTTCATCATAGAGAGGGTGAAACCAGGCTCCTCTTTGGAAGCAAGGATTCTGAAGCTTCATCTGACATGCTTTGGACATGTTGCAAGGCAGGACCTCTCCTTGCAGAGAGACATCATGCTTGGGATGGTGGACGGACAGTGCAAAAGAGAAAGACCCTTAAAGAGATGGATTGATTGAGACTGGTGTAATGAGGGTAGGTGTGTCAGAGATAATAAGGTTGACAGAATAGAGCAGGGTTTGGTGTTGTTGCACATAGGACTGCTATGAGTCGCAAGTGACTCAACAGCACATAACACCACCACCACCACCACATGGGTAGAAACTGTTGATAAAAAATATACAGATAAATGCTCAGATTATAAAAGTTCTCTTGAGAAATCAAAGAAAAAATATATTTTAAAATCTGTAGTAGAACCTGAACTTGAAAATGCTTTATAGCCACTGTTTGGAAATTTAACTTTGGAGAATGAATGCTAAGCTTGAAATCAATCTCTCTGTCTTCCTTTCTGTTATCCCTTAAATAGAACTCTTAGGAGAGTGAAGTAAGATTTTTTTGTTGTTGTTGTTGTTATATTCATTGGGCTACTGACTAGAACATCAATACAATTGTTTTGAATGTATAGTCAGACTCAAGCTTCCATAACCACAACCATAAATCTCTTTGCATCATGGTCATAGTGTGCGTCACAAAAGGCATGATTTACTTGGGATTACAATTAGAAGCAGCAGTAAATAAACTTGGAAGCACTGAATTGTATTATAAAAAATACGGCTAAGCATTTAAAGCTTTTTCTCAGTGAAATAAATGTTATATTTGCACAAAAATTTCTTTCCTATGCATTAAAATGAACAAAAGATTTACCAAAACATCATAATAAACTAAATACCCCACTGTCATCTGATTTGAGTCTCACTTATAGTGACTCTGCACTGGGTTTCTGAGGCTGTAAATCTTTACGGGGAAAAAAACCAGCTCAATATTTTCCTGTGGGTAGTTGGTTGATCCAACCTCCAACTTTCTGCTAATGTCGTTAGCATGAAAAAGGATATATTTGGACTAGTTTACTGGTGGCATGAAAAGGATAGGAGTTACAGAGGGCATAGCTGAATACACTCAAGATAAACTTACCTCCAGTCAACCCATAAACGAATGAACACTAATAGATACATATTATTTTTCACCTCTGAGCTTTGGAATGATTTGCTATGCAGTAAAAGTTAACAGAATACATTTGAAATTTTTAGAAAGGAGTAATAAAGTCAGGTCAATATTTTTAAAAGTATAATTCTTTGGGGACATGCAATAACAATTCCGTGTCTTATTGTTAGTTCAGTGGTCTATGACACATGGTGACTCTGGGAAATCTGGACCTTGCGCTATCCTGCACCATCCTCATCATCTCTGATATGCTTCAGCCCATTGTTCACGTCATTGTGTTAGTTTGCCTTGGTGAGGGTCTTCCTTTCTTTCTCTGACCTTTACACTTTTCCTTTTCCTAACATGATATCTTTTTCCAGGGTTTCCTCCCTCCTGAAAACATGCTCATATTGTAATGCCTGTCAGCAAGCACTGAGAATTCGAACTGTTCCAGCTTTGAGCTGAAAAGACAGCTCTATGTATGAACAAATTATGTAGTGATTTGAGTAAAACTTAAACTGAACTGCTTGTGTTTATTAATTTATTCATTCTTTATCAGCAATCTATTTAGGGCCTACCTTGTGCTGGATCTTTGACTTGATTGTGGGGTTGACTCAGGGCAGAGTATGAACACAACCTAACATTAAGCTTATTTCATTGTGGGAGCATCCATAAAAAGGAAACTATAAAAACATGAGTTTCTTTAAAAGAAGTCATGCCTTGCATGCATTTTTAGGGGACTTGAGTTGATTGCAGTCCCACGAAAAGCTTCCCCGAGGAGGGCTGACCTGAATTTTGAAGCAAATGGGAGCCAACCGGGTAGAGAGGCAAGGATGTTTTGTGCAAAGAGAGTACCATGATATGCTTCCTCTCACACCCTCGTACACATAAGCTCCAAGCCCAAAATTCCTTCTCAGGACTGTGACTCTCAAGAGAAGGCAAATGCTGGTTAGAGGTTCTCCTGTGGGGGTTACTCTTATTGGGGCAGTGGGGGGAAGTCTGGACCATGGGATCAGGACAGAGATGTGATGAGGACTATGTTATTGTCATTATATGCCATCAAGTTGAAACCAACTCATAGCTTCCTTTTCAGTGGGTTTTTAGAGGCTGTACATTTCAAGGGAGGAGATGCCTATCTTTATCCTTAGGAACAGGTAGCTGGTGGATTTTAACTGTGTGCGTTTGGGTCCACAGCATTAAGCCACCAGAGATCACTGATGAGTCCCTTAGGGATACTCTAAAGAGGGAAATCTTATATAAGAGAACTTTGGTAGCCTAGTGGTAAGGATGCATGCCAAGCCCAAAGGCATGAGGTTTGAATCCTCCAAGTGTTCTGTAAGAGAAAGATGGACAATCTCCAGTATACTGCCTTTGAGAACCTGATGGAGAGTCAGCTATGAGTTGGCACACAGCAATAACAACAATATTCAGTTATTTGGCTGTATATCTCTTAATGAACCCTGTTCTTTGCCTCTGAGCTGGTTTTTAAAGAGTTCCTTCATATAGATTCCTTTTTCTGCTTTAGTTACACAGAATATATTTCTGTTGTTGAGACCAGGAAATATGGTAAGAATAACTAGGCAAATGATTCAGTCATTGGATGAGGACTGCTGAAAGGGGGAGGTGAATATAATTTTTCCAGAAATTCCTGTCTCCCTCAAATAACGGCAAAATGTGGCCAGTGGCCGGGGAACACTCCTCCTGAAGGGCTGGAGGGTTGCGTAATTAGAAGTTACTCTGTCTCAAATGCTTGAGTAACAGCTCTATTTTGTAAGAGATAAAAATGGGGAGAAGTAATCAGAGAAAAATGGGTCTCATTAGTTTCAAGAAGGAGGAGCTAAAATTGAGCCTACCCTTTGCAGCTGGAGATCCTGCATTGAGAATCTCCTAGATTCAAGGGGAGATTGGTGGTAAGACAAACAAAGATCTCTATGGAATGTTGGACTCACAGATTTTAAAAGGCAAGAGGGTTTTTTCCTAAAGACCAAAAAGATAATGCTCTCCCTTTGAATAGGTGCTCTGAACTTGGACTTTTAACTTCCCAAACTATGAGAGAATAAATGTCTGTCTGGTTAGGGCATTCTCTTGTGGTATTTCTTTGATTATTCAGTCTGTCACATAGTTGTATGACTCTATGTTCCTGTAGTTTCAGTCTGATAGATAAAAATTTTTCCAGAAATATTTACTTGGTAGCTTCCTACAGTTGTTGTTTGTTGTTGTTACGTGCCGTTGAGTCGCTTGTGACTCATAGCGACCCTATCTATGTACAACAGCCCTAAACTCTGCTCTGTCCTGTGCCAGTCGTACTATCTCTGACACTCCCATCCCAATTATCCCAGTCACTGAATCAATCCACCTCATAGAGGGCCTTCCCCTCCTGCACAGTCCCTCCACCCTCCCAAGCATGATGTCCCTCTCCAAGGACCGGTCTCTCCTCACAACATGTCCAAAGTATGTTAGACGGAGCCTCAGAATCCTTGCCTCCAAGGAGCCACCCGGTTTAACCCTTTCCAGGACACATCTGTTTTCCTAGCAGTCCATAGTTTTCTCAATATTCTTCTCCAGCACCACAGCTCAAAGGCATCAGTTCTCCTTCTATCCTCCTTGGTCATTGTCCAACTCTCTGATGCATAACAAGTGATTGTGAAGACCATGGCCTGTATCAGATGCACCTTATTCTTCAGAGAGACACCATTGCTCTCCAGCACTTTAGAGAGGTCCCTAACAGCAGACTTTCCCATGGCAATGCGCCTTTTAATTTCCTGGCTGCTGGTGCCAAGACTGTTGACTGTGGAGCCAAGCAAACTAAAGCTGTGTACATTCTCAATCTCTTCACCATCCATCCTGATGCTGCCAATTGGTCCAGTGGTGAGAATCTTTGTCTTCTTGACATTGAGCCTCAATCCATATTGTAGGCTACAGTCCTTGACCCTCTGTAGCAAGTGCTTCAGGTCCTCCTCAGTTTCAGCAAGCAGGGTTGTGTCATCTGCATAATGCAGATTGTTGATAAATCGTCCACCAATCTTGACCCCACATTTCTCCTCATAGAGCCCAGCCTCCCGGATAACCTGTTCTGCATATAGGTTGAAAAGGTATAGAGACAGGATGCATCCCTGGCATACACCCTTCCCAATTTTGAACCATGCAGTGTTCCCTTGCTCTGTTCTGATGACTGCCTCCTGGTCCAAGTATAGGTTTTGCATTAGAACAATCAAGTGTTCTGGGATTCCCATTCTTCTCAGAGTCAGCCATAGTTTGTTATGATCCACACAGTTCCTACAGTAGTGACCTCAATTTCTTTATAATTCCTAATATCCACTTTCTTCTCACTCTGACTTTGGGCTTGGATGTTTGACTGGCTTTGGCAAATGAACTATAGCATAGCATGATATAGCATAGGCTTACCAACAGTTTGCATATTGGGGAAGTCTGGGAACACTGTGATCACCAACATGTGGAAAAAGTTGGGGAAGGTAAATGGTCAGAACATCAGAAGAAAGAACTAAATATCTTGATCAAGATGGACTGACACAGTGACTACAATAACAGGGTTGAGTATGGTGAATGTTGTGAAGGTGGCACAGGAGAGTGGGAAAGATTTCAGTCACTACGTTCGTATGGTCACTATGAGTTGTAGTCAATTCAATAGCATCTGACAGCAACAACAACAGTCAGGTGGAAGGGAACTTTGGTAGTATAGTTTGTAGGGAGTTGTATTGCTAACCTAAAGGCCACACCCCTCTAATAACGCAAATGGTTAACAAGCTCAGCTACTAACCAAAGGTTGGTGGTTTGAATCCATCCAGGGGCATCTTAAGAAACACCTGGCAGTGTCCTGAAAAAGCAGACACTGTTTACAGCACATGGTTGTGCTCAGAACTAGTCAATCAGCAGGAGATGCAATCAATCAGCATATATTTCTTCTCATCAGATAAATGAAACCCAGAATTAATCATTTAAACTCAAACACTAAGTTGACATCTACATATAACTGTCTGTTCATTGTGTTTTCAGATGCTGGACATTGCAAGAGAGGAAATTGCTCATCTTTCCCCTGAGGATCAATCGGTGGATTCGAATTGCCAACCTTTGCATTAACAGTGCAATTCCTTACCCACTAGTTTATCAGTCTCAATTGCTTAACAACAGCTAAAATGCTGCCCTCCTCTTCTTTCCCTCTCTTTTTGATCACAGCTGAATTAAGTAAACCCATTTTAATTGGGCATATGCTCTTCCAAAAGGGCTTTTCATGTAAAATAGTAAATCTCTCTCTTTTTTTGAAAAAACAAACCACAAAAACAAACAAACAAACAAAAAACCAAACACAACAAACCCCAACCCAAAACACCTACAACAACAAACAAGCAATAAAAGCATATTGTGGCCCAGTATTGAGAACTGCTGAAAGCAAACATGGACTTTAGAGAAATTGAGAACAACTCTCACTCGTTGAGGTCCCAGGCAGATGGTGGTTGTTGGGCGGGATATCCTGTGAAGATGACAGATCACCAGCCACAAGTGATTTGGGGACAAATTGTTTAGAAAATGCCAAGTGTACTCATTGTTTCCTGACTTAACTAAAAACAACTCCTACAATACAATCATAGCCACTCAACATTACCCAGCTAATATTCAATGGAGGATTCCGTTTTCATTGAAATAGGGGCTGGCGATGTTATTTTTAGTTTATGTGAGACATAGGGAAATGAAAAAACACAATGTATCTCCCTCAATATATTTTGGATCTTAAATGGTTCTTCACTGAATGAGCATCCTAGCTCTCAAATTTAAAAGCATGTAGTAATTTTCATGCAAAACCTCAGAATGGTACATAACAGGCTGGATTTCAAGTTTAAGTATTTCACATTGCTTTTACCACATTATAGGTAGAGGTAGAAGAACTGATCTGTATTCAGATTTCTTTGGGATTTGAGTTGTCCTTTTGTCAAGATCATTGTAAGCCAGGAAATTGTCATGGAACCTGGATGGCAGATCTTAAAAGATATCTAGTTATTCAGCTAAACCGAATCCAAAACTCAGGGCAGATGCTTGAGATATTGGACATATCAGAACAAATTCAAATTACATAAAAGGTTTCAAAAGTCTTTTTGTAAACCAGAATTCTGTAGACATTTTTCCCTATCAATTTGTTCCCTTCATTTCTGCCTCAAGGTATCCACTAGCTTTGGGGATATTATACATCTTTCCACACATTCCTTAGCTGTCCTTTCTGGCATATAGAGATTTAGAAATTAGTTCATTTTCTTCATTATTTCCCAGACTTTCATATGTTCTTTTTTTTTTTTAACTCTTCCAAATACCTTTGTTGGAAGAAGCACTGTTAAAGCACTGTTATTTATTTGCAAACCAAAAGAAAGATGGTTTTACTTTTCCAGCCATGATATGGGAGAGAGATGAGCTAGTCTGTAAAGATTGTCATTATGGGGTGATATTTTATCATTATTTCTAATATTTCTTGTTTGTTGTTATGTGCTATCGAGTCACCTGTGACTCACAGTGACCCTATGTACAACAGCCCTTGTCAATCTTATTGTCTCCGACACACCTATCTCCATTACCCCAGTGACTGAATCAATCCACCTCATCGAGCTTCTTCCTCTCTTGTGCTGTCCCTCCACCCTCCCAAGCATGATGTCCCTTGCCAAGAACTGATTCCACCTTGCAACATGTCCAAATATGTCAGATGAAGCTTCAGAATCCTTGCCTCCAAGGAGCAGCCTGGCTTAATTTATCCTCTTTGAAACATTTTTGTCTGATGATTGAATAGCTAAATGAATGAAGATCAAATTTTGTTGTTCATTGTCATCAAGCCAAATCAACTCATAAATGATCCTCAGTGGGTTTTCAGAAGCTACAACAATGGGGCTGCAACACTTTCAGACGTGAGCTGCTGACACGCTGAGGAAGCTCCAGCCTGATCCTTAGACATGGTGCCCCGCCCTCTCCTTCAGAACACACCAACATCTTGTTTTTCCTAATATGTAAGGACATGTTCTTTCTTTAATTGTTGTTGTTACTGTGTGTTGTTGAGTCAGATCTGTCCCACAGATGACCCTCCGGAAGGTTTTCAGAGATAGTATATCTCACAGTAGGAGATTGCCCAGTCGTCTCTCATGGAGCAGCTGGTGGATTCAAACTGTGTGCCTTTGAGATTAAAGAGCAGTTTCTTTAGGCCACCAGGTCTTCCTATAGGTTGTGTTTATAGCTTAAATAAAAAAGTCAGTGTAGGTTTATGTCATTGTCTTCAGATTAAGTGTTGGAAACACACCATCTTAATAAACACAATATTCTTAATTTTCTAATCTCCTTTCTCTATAGTTGAGTGATGGGGATAAATTAAGTAGCACACAAAGAATTGCTTACATCAGTCTTGCTTTGGGCCATGTGCAATCCAACTAGAAGAAAAAGCAGAAATACTTGACAGCAGTAAAAAATAAAAGAAAGGGGCAGATACTGTGGAATGGTTGCTGAGTGCACAGGGCACACTCACAAGTTGTGCTGGGAGCTTTCGATGCACTAGCAAGTCTACAGAGTCAATATTATTAATACCCCCATCAGACCAGAGAGGAATGAGCCGTGAAGTTTTAGGAGCAGCCAGGAGGCATTGGGTTTAGACAACCTGATTTCTCTGCTTGTGCTGCACTTGCCTGCAGATGGGTAGTTGAGAGAAAGAAACCGCACTGCTGACAGTGCTAAGCGGACTGTTAACAGAGATGCTGATGGAGCCACAGTGATTGATTTTTAATTCTGGGATGTGGGCAGAGTCTGCATGTTCAGGAACAGTAGAGACCTGACCATGTGCAGACTGAACTGAGCTTGCCCAGCTACCCACGCTTCCTCTCTGCACATGTTGGGCCCGGTAGTGGTTGAACCTGAAGGAGGACTGGGCAACTAAAAGAGCATGTGGGGCCACATGGACAGAGAGCCTTGGGTGTGGTTTATACTCACACCAGCTCCAGCCTCCCACTATCATTAAGATACATTTATTCACTAAATACATAACAGAGCCCCTGTGTGAGCAAAGCGTGTTGTGACCACAGCACCACACTCCTCTCTGCACCTGTATCAGCTCCTTCTCTGTTTCTGCCAGTTCTTAGGATGTGAGAAGCGAAGACATGGAAGGTGGAGAATAGTAAAGGGTGAGAAAAAGGCATCTGGATTTGTGTTCCAGAACCTCAGGAGCTTTGCTCAGGAGCCTGAGATGTTTCTTGAACAGAGAGTGGGGTGCACCTGCCAACATTTCCTCTCCCCTAAGGACATAGTATTCTACAGGGTGGGCAGAAGGACCCTGCAAAGAGTGCTCTGCCCCATTCATCCTTGGAGAAGGAAATCATCCTTGGAAGAGTAGAGGGTCAGCACAGAAGAGGAAGACTCTGGAGGAGATGGATTGACATAGTGACGACAGCAATGGGAACAAGTGTGTCTGGGATGGTGAGATTGACTCAGGATCAGGCAGGATTCAGAGCCCTTGTTAATAGGTTCACTATGAGTTATAGATGGCTCAATGACAGATGTTGTTGTTGTTGTTAAGTGCCATCGAGTCGCAGGTGACTCATAGCGACCCTATGAAGGATAGTCCTCGACGCTTGGGTGCCTTTAATCCTCTCTCCAGGTTCATAGGGTTTTTGGAGGCAAGCTATTATGGTCCTTGTATTTTCCTTGATTATGAAGGAGCTCATCCCTGTGTCACTTTGTCTTCACCCTTTTCTCTACTCATGAGGTCCTTCTTTAACAATAGTCTTTCCTGATGATGTGTTCTAAGTAAGTAATCAAAGTCCCCCCCCCAATTCTCGTGTCCAAGGAGTATTTTGGTTTGTATTTCTTCTAAGAAAAATGGTAGCCCCGACACTCAATAACAATGAAGGTAATCTTCAATAAGATTGACACAACTGACCCAACAATGGGCTCCAGCATATAAGCAACTGTGCAGATGGTGCAGGTTCCTCTGTGAGTTAGGTGACAGCTTCTCTATCGAACCCCTTTCCCAACTCCCCTTCCCCACTCCATCCCTACTGAACACATACACAGAGACACACACCCAAACACCGTTGCCACACTGTATGAGTCAAAAAGTGTCAGTCACATCACATGTTTGATTAGGAGTAACCACTTGGAAGCCAGAAGCCCTGCACCCCAGGCTGTGGCTGATCTGCTAAAGGGAGGATTCAGAGCCAACAAGGTGCCTTCACTACACTCGTCCCTGACTTACTTCAGAAAGCTATAGAGAAGCTTGCTCATCATTTAAAATCACTTGTAAGGAAGCTCTTGTTTGTAAGGAAGGAAGTTCTCAAATTTTGCTGAAATTTAATAAACAGAACATCTCCAAAGAGCAATTTTACTAGTACAAAAGTCAGATAGAAATATATAGGTTGGTAAACACTCCAGGAACTTGTAACATAAGTGGCAAAGGCAACAGGAGAAACTTAATTTTTTCATCAGTGGCTAGCAGACACTGAAAAACTGAGAAAAAAATCTTTTTAAAAATAAACCTATAGAATAAATTAATCCCTTAATGTTGTTGTTGTTGTTGTTGTTAAGTGCTGACGAGTGTCAGGCAACTCATAGCGACCCTATGAAGGAGGGTCCTCGACGCTTGGGTGTCTCTCATCCTCTCTCCAGGTTCATAGAGTTTCTGGAGTCAAGCTATTACAGAAGTGGATGCCAGTCCTCATTCTAAGCTTGGTGTTTTTTTTTTTTTTTTCATTTCAATGAACATCTACAGATCTACAGAGATTTTGGAATTCCATTCATTCATTGTTGCACCCTTCTCCCCACACA
>NW_006400116.1:888815-904637 GCF_000299155.1 Elephantulus edwardii
ACTTCAATGCCGTAAACATATTCCATCCAGTTTTTCTCAGTCTTACCCCCACCCCAATGCCAGCCTCATTCCACAACAGTGGCACCATATAGCATTTGTTCCTTTGTGACTGAGATACCCCACTCAGCATAATGTCCTCCAGGGTCACCCATTTTGAATAATATTGCATGAGTTCCTTGTTTTTCAATGCAGCTTGTTTTAATCGGGGAGTTCCACCCCGCTCTCTGTCCGCATTGGATAACCAACCATTAATGCATTTGACACATCAGTGTCACAGTGTTCAGTTTCACAGCAACTACAAGTGACCGTTGTACGGCAACTTGTACACCAGGGCTATACGATCTAGAGGAATGTCTGAACAAAAACAATGAAAGACTGGCCCGAGGGCCCTACAGTGTCTTCCCAGCCCGCCATGCTCAAATGTTGGCAAACTCCCTGCCCCAGACTCCCAGTTCATCTGGCAGGTCTGCCCTGCCAACCCCCTCGTGGGCCCCAAAAAACCACCACAAATGCCCAGAGTCCTCAAACCTACCACACCTCCAGAAGCCAGAGACTGGATTCAGCTGACATTAAATATCCCAAGACCCTAGGCAGGCTTAACCTTTCAGTGCCTTCCCAGCCTGCCATGCCCAAATGCTGGCAAAAAATCCCTTAATAGACGCATTATTTACAAAACCATTTAATAGCAACAACTGTCATCTTCAGGCTCACCTGATTTAATGTGCAATAAAAGCAGGCTAGCCAGAAACCAACCTGTATACCTCCTTGGGACCACTGCTTGGGTACATGTTCATCAGAGTAACTTGGAAAACAAGCTTCTAGCCCCGACATTCACAAATAGAGGCAGGTTCATTCTATGCATAACTCCATTCAACAGAATTTCAAGCATTCCTTGGAACTGAAGTTTCCCACTTCTATGGATTTGGAAAAATATAACTGACTAGATTCACTCACACTTATTTCTGGGTTTGAATTCTAAGAATCTTGCATTATTTTCAAGCTGGGCTTTGGCTTTCCTTTAATAGATAAAGTTAGTACCAGAGGAAACAAAAAATTCTCAGTGGTAGATTTCTTGCCTGTCATGAAGATGCCACTGCATCCCAAGCACAAACTTCACTTGCCAGTCAGCGGAGGCTTTTGTGTTGTTACGACGCTGAGTAAGTTACAGCAGATCTTCCAGACAAAGATGAACCAGAAAGAAAGACCTATTTGTGTGATTTGCAACTTACCATGGAAATGACTCAGGACCAGACAGTACTTGGTACCCTTCTACATGTGGTTCATGAATTTGTGTGTGTGTTTGTGCACGTCAGAATGCAGAAAAGAGAACTAACTTCATAATATCTGACAATCACAACCACAACCTAGAAAGGAAACCAAAGCTGATTTGAAATCTCACAAATTGCTAGGTGGTAAACTTGTTTATCCTCTGAGGCAGAATCTAAATGACTAAGATTGTGCAGTGTTTGGCCCCCTGCATATTTATTTAATACTTTAATACTCAGAATAATTGAGCTGCTTTGAGCAGTGAGCAAGGAGGGCTTGAGTGCACTTCTTACTGGAAAAAAGCACTTAGTCTTCGGTGGAAACAAAAGTGAGTCATTAGTCACTGCTCTCTTGGCATGAAAAATGGAGTTTTCAGAGTTTGTCTTGTGCATGCAAGCAATTCATTTACAATCAGGTACACATGGCCTGTGTCTCATTTATCTATTAGGAAATGTTCTGTAAATGGGTTTGGGCCTGGATTTTTCAATGGCTGATGGAACAAACATCCATTCTTTTATCTTCCAGGCTGTCAGCATCAACGTTAATGTTGACCTGCCATTAGCAATAGTTGACTTGTGGGGAGAAATCTTAGAAATTATGGGCCCTGGTTGAGTGAATCATTCAGCAGTGGCCCAGAAAACTGCGATAAGTGCCTCTCCCTTTCCAGGATGCAAACAGAGTGCATTTAGCTTAGTGTTGAGGTCCAACGTGTATTTTACACTCACAGTACAGTTCAGTTTGAGCCAATACCTTTTTTCTTTCAATTTAGTTTCTTTTGTTATTTTGTTAAAATATATATACAACAAAACATATGCCAATTCAATAGCTTCTGCATGTACAATTTGGTGACACTGACTACATTTTTCAGGTTGTACAACCATTCCCACCCTCTTTCTCTAAATTGTTCTTCTTTATTAACATAAAACTCATTGCTTGCTAAGCTTCCTATATAGTCTTTCAAGTTGCTGTAGTCAAGTTGACACCATATAGATAGCTCATAATGCTCTATGTGGACTGAAAAAAAAAAACCCACATGACAAAAAACTAATTAAGCTAAACTATTATTTGCCTTTGAGAAGACTTCAGAGGATGTTTTTTTATTAGAGACTTAAAAATTGTCTCAGGGCAATAGTTTTAGTGATTTATTTATTTATCCTGTATAATTCCAGAAGGGAGGTCTGGTGGCTTGGTGGTAAGCAGTTGTATAATCAACTCAAAGGTATTCAGTTCAAATTCAGCAGCTCTGTCACAGGAGAAAGATGGGTGATCTCATTCCATGCTGTTTCTGAGAAGCCATAGGTGGATGAGGTATGAGTTGTTTCTGACTTGAAGGTACACAACAACAACATAGTTCCAGAAAGTATAGAGTTCATGTGAATTTTAAATTCTGTTCTCTCTCCTCCTCCCTTTGACCAGGATTCTTCAACAGGCTACTTGATAAAAATATTCAACAGCAACTCAATTACCACTGATTGCTGTCCAGTTTTTCTGGTTTTACCGCCAAGGAAGCAATTGTTGATGTAGACAATTAGCCACATATTCCACGCTCTCCTATTTCTGACTCTTCCTCTTCCTTTATTGGTCTTTTTGTTGTTGTTGTTGTTGTTGTTATGTGCCATCAAGTCAAAACTCATCCATAGCCTATCCTCCAGTGTGTTTTCAGAGTCAGTAAATCCCACAGGAGGAGACTGCCCCTCATTCTTCCATGGAGCAGCTGGTCGAGTCAAACTGAGTGCCTTGTAGGATTTCAGCACATCTTACCACTAGGTCACCAGAGCTCACTAGGTCTAGGTGACCAGAAATTGTTTGAGGGTTTTTTTTTTGCCACTTGTAAGACTTTAAGATCCCAGGCACCATCAATGAACAGGAGGTATAATGGAAGCATTAAACGGGTTATTAGGTCAGCTGATGGGAATGTCCTTGGGGTGTTCTTGGTGGTTGTAGTGAAATTATTCTTGGAAACACTTGGTACTAGCGCACTTTTCCTTTAGGATTACACCATTCAGATTCTGGACAGACACTTTGTACAGAGGGTGAATAGCTTTCCAATTTAGAGTCAGATCAGGAATCTTTTTGTTGTAATGGTAACATCTGGACTAGTAAGTTGAATATAATCACAGTTTCCTCTGCTAAAATTGTTAATATTTGACCTTTTTACATCTTGGGGTTTCAATACATGGGTCAAATTAATTGGGATTTTGGAAATAGTTTACTGAGTGTTTAGTGGTTCTTAATGAGCGGGTTCTTAACCAAAAGTAAACTGTTTCTGTCACATTAATTCTGATTCTTGGCAACCCCATCTGCCTCAGAGTAGAACTGCTCACACAGGATTTTCTTGTTTACCAGGCCTTACTGCAATGGTGCCACTGAGTGAGCTGCAATCACCAATCTTCAGCTTAATAATCAGATATAAATCATTTGTATACCTGCAGACCTAATGGGCACGCACTAGTTCCCAACAAGATGGTTAAAGAGAAGAGAGGAATTACTTCTTGAGAAGCTACAAGGATTTACAAAAATTGTTTTCTACTTCTGTTGTTGTTATGCTATTCCTATTTCCAAGTTGAGTTCAGAAATTGAGGATGGCAGAAAGAATAGCTTGTTTGGAGAGCTGACTTCTGGATTCCAAAGTCCATAAAATCTAATTGTAAGTCTGAAACTGTAAGACTGTCTTATGGTGTCATTTGTTTCATAAAGAAATTTTGATGAAATTACATGTTTGCAGCCAAAAAAATGTCAATCTCAATTATAGAGGTTGCAGGGTAAAGCAATTGTGTTATAAAATCTGGATGGGAAATCTCTTATTTACTTGGCTATGTTCCTCTGCTTTGTTAACTCTGTTATGAACGTAAACTGGATGAGGCCTTGGTAGATAATGTAGCATTTATCCCTAAAGGTCTTTTGGACAATTATTTAGAATGTATGCCAATTATAAAGCAAAGGAAAGTGGCAGAGAAGTATTTTCAGAGTATTACTGAACCTTTAAAAGCAGGTTTGGAGCCATTGTGTTTTTGCTGTCCTTATTATAAAACCTCACAGTAGCCTGCTCCATTCTTGCCTGGATATGTAAGGCCAGTTTTTGTAGAAGAACCGTGCTGCAAGAAAAGATCACCGCGTGCAATATATATACCAATGGGCTTAAGTGCAGCAGAAATTTTGAGGATGATGCAGGATCAGGCTCAGCTTCTAATACTATAACTATGCATGTTCCTCTGTTGTTTATGGTGTTTTCAGTTTGAAGACTAAAGTGAGCCTGATTCAGAACATCATATTTCTGATCACTTGCTATTCATCTGAGAGTTGGTCAATGAATAAATAAGGATGAGAGAAGAAGAATTTATGCCTTTGATCTGTGATGTTAGAGAAGATTACTGAATATACCACGGAGTATTACAAAACAACAAAACAAAACAAAACAAAACAAAACACCCCTCCAGACATGTCTTGGCAAAAATGCAGCCAGAGTGCTCCTTGCAGGCAAAGATGATAAAGCTTAATTTCATATACTTTGGGCATGTTGCTAGAAGGAACTATTCCTTGGAGATGGACAATATGCTTGGGAAGGTGGAAGGAGACCTCAGCCAGATGAATTGACACCAAGACTAAAGCAATACTCTTATGTCTGTCAGAAATTTAAAAACTCTCACAGGATAGGACAAGATTCAGATCACTTGTTTATAGGGTTGCTATCAGTTGTACTTGATAGCATCTAACAAGAACAACCATTCAGGACAAGGCTTTCTGTGATACTTGGAGTCACTAAGAGTGAGTCAGAAGAGGTAGGTTCTTGTCACAGACATGATCTATTCTCTGTAAACCACACACTGAAGGCACATTTGCTATTGTCAATGTGCATTTTAAAAGCCCAAGGTATATTTTAAGATCCAAGAACTTTTTCACATTCCCTCATAATGAAATGATAAATTACCCACTTTTAAATCCAGTCATCCACACAATGAATCACCTTGGAAAACTATTGACTCTATCCCTCTAATCGCAGCATCTGTTACATGGTGAGAGCTTTCTAGGGCTGATATTACAGAAATACCATAAGTGGCTTTATCAAGAGAGATTTATTCTCTCACAGTTTGGGAGACCAAAACCCCAAACCCAAGGTTTTGGCTCCAAGGTAAGGCTTTGTTCCTCAGTTATAGGGAAGAAGATCACTATTTTCACATCTCTGGGCCCAGAGTCCCTTAGATAAATTGATTAATTTTTCATGCATAGATTTTGCTGTTTTAGAAGGCTGAATGAGATAATATAAGAGGAACAGGACACACTCCTAGCCAATGCTAGCTTTTTTTCCACAGGATTATTTTAATTGGTTCATTTAAATTGTTAGGAATATTTAATAATATATTTTCAAAGAAGGAAACTATTATTACAATGGACTTATTATAGTAAGTCATATATCGTGATTTTTGGATTGTGTTAGTAACCAAACTTCCAGATAAAGTGTTCAGGGGGAATGATAAAAATTTAGAGGTTATCTTTTGTATTTCTAAACCTATTAAGGGACATCAAATGTTTTATTGTTGTTATGTGCCTGCAACTCATAGCAACCCTAAGTACAATAGCTCTGAATACTGCCTTGTCCTGAGCCAGGCTCACTAACTCCAATATAGCTACTTCCATTGCCCTAGTTACTATATCAATCCATTTCATCCGGGGTCTTCCTCTCTTGCGCTATCTCTCTACCCTTCTGAGCATGATGTCCTTCTCCAAGGATCAGTCCCCCCAGGCAACATGCCTAAAGTATGTGAGACAGAGGTTCAGAATCCTAGTCTCCAAGGAGAAACTTGGTTTCACACTCTCAGAGACAGACCTATTTATTTTCTTGGCAGTCCATGGTATGTTCAAGACTCTTTTCCAGCACCACAACTCAAAAGCATCAATTCTTTTTCTAACATCCTTAGTTACTATCCAGCTCTTTGAGGCATAGTGGGTAATTGCGAAGACTATGGACTGAGTCAGGCACACCTTAGTCATCAGACTGGCGTCATTGCCTGTAAGTACTCTGGAAAGGTCTTTGACAGCAGATTTACCTACTGCATTTCTCCTTTGGAATCCTTGACTGCTGGTGCCAAAAGTGTTGATTGTGGAGCCAAGCAAACTGTAACTGTCAATCTCTTCTCCATCCATCATGGTGTTGCCAATTGGCTCAGTGGTGAGAATATTTGTCTTCTTGATGTTGAGCTTCAATCCATATTGAATACTACAGTCCTTAACCTTCTGCAGCAAGTGCTTCAGGTTCTCTTCACTTTCAGCAAGTAAGGCTGTGTCATCTGTGTAACATAAGTTGTCGATGAGTCTTTCTCCAATCCTGATATCACATTTTTCCTCATAAAGCCCAGCCTCCAGAACGATCTGTTCTGCATATAGATTGAAAAGTTGTGGAGATAAGACACATCCCCCCCACACTCCCTTCCTGATTTTGAACCATGCAGTGTTTCCCTGCTGTGTTCTGAGAACTGCTTTCTGGTCTAAGTATAGGTTTCACAAAAGCATGATCAAGTGTTCTGGGATTCCCATCCTCCTCAAGGTTAACCATTATTTGTTGTGATCCACACAGTCAAAAGCCTTTGCATATTCAATGAAACACAAATAGATAGATATCCCTCTGGTACTCTTTGCTTTCTGCCAAGACCCATCTAACATTGGCAATAATGAATGTCTCTAGTGCCACGGCCTCTACTAAACTAGCTTGTATTTCTGTTAGTTCTCTGTAAATGTACAGTTCGAGTCATTTCTGGATAATTTTCAGCAGGATTTTGCTTGTGTGTGATATGAAAATATTGTACAATAATTTCCACACTCTTTTGGGTCACTTTTTTTTTTTAATGGGGATAAATATGTATCTCTTTCACACAGTTGGCCAGGTAGTTTTCCTCCAGATTTCTTGGCACAACCTGAAGAGCACATCCAGGCAGCATTCTTTTGTTGAAATATATCAATTAATATTCAATCAATTCCTGGGGCTTTATTTTTCATCAAGTCCTTCAGAGCAGCTTGAATTTCCTCCTCCATCACCATTGCCTCTTGATCATATGTTGTTTCTTGAAATCCTTGTGTTAGGCAATTTTTTCTGGTACAGTGACTCTGTATTCTCCTTCCATCTTCTTTTAATACTTCCTGGATCATTCAGTATTCTGCCCATAGCATCCTTAAGTATTGCAACTCAAGGCTTGAATATGTTCTTTAATTCCTTCAGCTTAAGAAATGCCAAGTGAATACGGCCCTTTTGGTATTCAGACTTCAGACCTTTGCACATTTCATTATAATACTTTGCTTTGTTTTCCCGTGCTGCCCTTTGAAATTTTTTATTCAGCTCCTTAACTTTTTGATTTATTCCCTCTGCTTTGGCTTCTTGGCACTTGAGTTCAATGTTCAATATTCAGAGTCTTTTCTGACACCCATTTTGGTCTTTTCTTCTTATTCTTTCTTTGTAATATCCTTTTGCATTCTTCATGGATGACACTCTTGATATCCTCCCACAGCTCATCTGATATTTGTTCATTAGTGTTCAAGGCCTCAAACCTGTTCCTGAGTTGGTTTTTAAATTCAGGTAGGATAGACTCAAGATCAGATGTTCTAGACTCTTTAATGAAGAAAACAGCATGGTGGATAGAAGTTAGGAGACCAGATGTGAAACTTCAGCCCTTCTATTTGGTTTCTGGGACACAGTAAAATTCAGAATCATGCTTTAGGATCAGCAGTGTAATTTATAGCTCAACAATGATATAATAATCATCATTAAAACCTTCATTTTCTCCACATCACTACTATCTTGTTATGATATATATGGTGATGTGAAGTGATTTCCCCATGCATTGGCAAATCCCTTCTTATCATGGGTCAAACCCACCATCACCTGACACCAGCCAATTTCTACAACATTGTGGTAGGCTGTATAAAAATGAGAACATATTTCCTATTTCTCTATGTGCTATTTACAATGTACCATTTTAACTCTTCCCATTAAGAGATAGAGTCTTAAGTCTGGGCTGGCATTTTGACTTGTCTGAAAGAACTGATGGTGCGTCCATTCTGAGCTTAGTCTATAAGAAGTCTGATAGTCTCTGCTCTCCGGGTAAGTCCAGCCACCTGGAAGATGAGGCACCACAAGGAGCAACGTTAAGACCTCTCAAATGGTTCACCATGGTGAAGGCAGGCCACGGGAGCTCTAGTGGCCTAGTGGCAAGAATCTGTGCTGCAATCACAAAGGCATGCTGTTTGAATCCACCAGCTGCTGCTCTGCAGGAGAAGAAAGGGCAATCTCCTCATGTGCAGTTTACTGCCTCTGAAAACCTGCTGGAAGTGTCAACTGTGAGTATGTTCTGACTTGATGGCACACAAGAAGATAGACAAAGTTGCCTGTATGACCTACAGCTGATGGCATACCTGAGGGAGCTTCCCAGCTGAGCTCAGCCTGCCGGATGTACATGTATAATAGCTGCTAAATTGAATAAATTGTTTTTGTTTTAAGTCATGAGGTTTGGGGATTGCTTGTTATACAGCATTACAGACCTGACCCAGGTACAAAGGTCCTCATATTACAGCCTCTCACCTTTATTTTTAAAATATATGACTCTGTGCTCTCCTTAGGACCTTCGCACATCTGCCTGAAATATTTTCAGTTGATTGCATGTTTGATTCTTTTTTGTGTTCATGACCTCAGCTTAAATATAACCACTTTGGAGAATACTTTTCTGATTACTTTTGTTACACTCCCTTAGTGACTTCTGTCATGTTATATATTTTTGAGATAGAACCAATCCATAGCTGACCTGCCAGCTGGTTTGCAGAGGCAGGTAATAGCAAGGGAGGAGATTGCCCCTCCTTCTCCCTTGGAGCAGCCAGTGACTGTTTGAGTTTTCTTCAAAATGTTTACTATTTCTTGATTATTTTTGCTGTATTACTTTTTTTCTTTACAAACTCCATGAACTCAAGAAGTTTATTATATCATCAGGGACCGGAACACTGCTGGTCCATGGTAGATTACTCAGTAAACCCTGATGAAGAGACAGAAGGCATTCTATAGCTGGTTATTACTTGACAAAGGCAATGTGTAAAATATGAACAGTTACTACCCACTTGAACTAACAGAGTTCTTACAACTCATATTCAGCCTGTAACCGTCTCTCAGACTGTCCCTGTCATGCCCATGCCTCCTTTTGCCACTGTGTTATGTGGTATATTCCTTAATGGCTCAGTCTTTTGACCATACTATTCACTTCATAAAGACTTTTGTCAAATCCTCACTCATCTGTCTAGGCTCTTAGCACAAACTCTAGCAATCCTCTATTATCTCTGGTCACTAAGGAGAATTAATTATTCCTCTATCTATGTTTCTAATATGTGTTTCTATAACAGTCTTCTTCATTAGCCTGAAAATACATTGAAGTTAGAGACTGTTATTCAACTTTGTATTTTCAGTGCTTGAAAAGAAGTGTCTCCAAAGATACTCGCCAAACTAAGTAAGGTAAAATCTGTGAAATAATTCTGCACCATATGCCATTGTTGTTGTTATGTGTCTCTGAGTCTGTTCTGACTCCTAGCAACTCTGTATACAATGGGATAAAACACTGCTTTGTCCTGTGTTCTCCTCACAACCATTGCTATTCTGAGCCCACTATGGCAGGTGCTCTATCGATTACTCTTGTTGAAAGTCTTCTTTTCACTGACCTCTTACCTTGCCAAGTGTCTACAAAATATAGGGAATTCTAATCTTATGTCACAATAGGCAACATGCCCCTTTCTGGGGTTGTTGTGGTCTGTAAAAACATATAAACAACAACATCTCACACCAGTCTCAATGACATGGACAAAAGAGGCAATCTCATTTAAAATTTTTTTTTCCTCTAAAACTACCTGCTGAAATGATAGACAAACTATATTTGCATTTCTAAGTTTTTCGAAGTACCAATATAGCTCTGAGAGATTTTAGGTCAGATAGCAATTCCTTCACTAAAAGAATCAGGCTGAAAGCATTAATGTGCCCCTTAAGATATACTGATCTGAACTCGACATCAGAACTATAATTGATTCTGGAGTCACTCAAAGTGTTCCTGTCAATGGAACCCAAGAGTTTAACAAGACATTGCAGAGGTGAAGTGCTAATGAGGAGGAAGGACTGGGAATATTAACTCATGCAATAGGTACTTAAACTTGGGGAGGGGGCAAATAATTTTCATACGTCAGAGGACATGCCATATTTTGCAAGAATTCAAATGACTCTTCTTGGGAAATGTCAATCTTTCTTATCTGTTGGTATGAGAGCTGGCTTATAGGCCTTGAGGGCTGATGGATCCACCAGTTAGTGCAAGGTAGAAAGATGGACAAGCTCCTCCTGTGAAATATAAAATCCCTGAAAACCTACTGGAGCGTTAGTCACTTGTGGGTTGAAAGTAGTGAATTAGTTTGTTTCCTAGGAATAGAATTACTGGGCCATGTAGTAGTTCTGTTTTTAATGTTTTGAGGAACCGATGTTATTTTAAATTGATTTTCCACATCTGTACTATCCTTTGGGAAATGTCTGTCCTTTATGAGAGTCAGTTTGGAAGTTTAATCACTAATGAGACCTATTTGTTTTGACAGATATCACTTTTTCAGTACTAATGTCAGATTGAAAACAAATAATCTAAATGACCTGAATAATTGACAAACTGAAAAGCAACTGAGATACTTAAAAAAAGTTCAAATAAACTTAGTGCAAGTTGCATTGCCAGTGATTTCTGGCTAAAGACAAAGGACATTGCATTGCCCATCTTTTATTCTTAAAATTGATCTTTTGAATGATCAACACTTCTTTCTAATAAATCTACAACTCAGAAACCTAAACATTCTTTATTGAGCTCTGGTGATTTACTGGTAAAGAGTTGCTTTAACAACCTAAAGCCACACAGTTAAAATCCTGCTCTGAAGGAGGAAGATGAAAAGACTCCTCTTGTGTGATTTACTCATAAAATCTCATAAAATCTGATGGGTCAATTATGAGTCAGTTTTGACTTAAGAGAACATGGGGTCAACCACCACAACTCTATGCAAATTCTGCCCTTATTTTGCAAGTTATTCTTTGCAAAAAAAGTCTACCAAGAAAAATAATACGCTATTCACAACTTGAATGTCTTCTCTACAAAACTACGTCACTAATGTTAAACTGGATTGAAAGAACAACTTCATTTTAAAAAATGGGTTTTTTTGCTCCTCTTGTGAGACCTGCTCCTCTCATGAGACTTACTTTGGAGAACCTTATCTTTGGGTCAGCTGCAAGACATCAAGGCCTGTGTGGCAGGGCTGACCCAGGGACATTTTCCAGTGACTGCTTCCCCAGCATCTGATAGAGGCTGCAACCAAGCCCAGGCACACTCACATCCTGGTCAGCAACAGAACCACTGCCTGCCAGGTTGAGGGGCTGGAGTTTTAGACCACAGTCCTGCACAGAGCACTAGAACATTGCCCTCACCACCTTGAGACCCCACTGGCCCACTGCCTGTAGACTGTTCACCTGCTGTTGCCCCAGCTGTCCAGCTCCAGGAGCACCAATATGATAGATACTTCAGGTGAAATGCTGCTGTCTAGTTACATCATGTGAGATTTCTTAAATGCAAGCAGAAGTGGCCAGGTGGAGGGGCAGTTTTAGAAGGGCAACAGTTATACAGCTCCTGATTGACTTTTCCTCCCAAAAGGGAAGGTCCTTCATCAAACATTGTCATACCCTGGGTCATTATATAGTTACAACAACCTACTATCTCTCTCCTAAGAAAAGACTCACATAATGTCAAGAAAGCCACTTTATGCCTCATTCATCATGAAAAAACAAAATAAAACTCCTCCTAAAAAGGCAGATCCAATGAATACCCCAGATAGCAAGAACCAGAAGAAATATGCTAATATGGAGTTATTTGAACAGCTACAGAAGAAGATGCAAATGATGGAAGAAACAATGGAAGTCATTAAGAAAGCAAATACCCCAGCAACAGAAATCTATTTTAAAAAATCCATATTGATGAGGAACAACTTGAACATTTATGGAAGAAAACGCTAAACATGGAAGAAAGAATTGATAGTGTAGGAAAAAGAGGTGCAAGAACTTAAGAAATCATCACAAGACAGAGACAGCACATACAGCCAGAACAGTACTAGAAATAACAGAAAAGCACGAAAATGCAATTGTGAATATTAAGACAGAAATGGCAGAAGTGTTTAACACACTGGAGGGACAAAAAATAGAACTTAAGAAATGGAACAGAGAGTCAGTGAAAGACAAGAACCTCACTGGAAACATAATAGAAGAAAAAATAGAGATGAGATGTAAAGAAAATGAATAACAAAACAAAACAAACCCTTAAAATCATGTGGGATGACATCAAGAGGAGCAACATACATATGATTGGGGTTCCAGAACATTGGAGTGACAGGGAAGTTGCTGAGAAAATTGTGAAAGAAGTACTAGAAGAAAACTTCCTTGGTATTATGAAGAATGAGAAAATCCACATTCAGGAAGCACAACAACACCAAATAGACTAGATTCAAAAGGAAAAAACATCAAGACATGTCATAGTAAAATTCTCCAAATTAAAAGATAAGGATATAATACTAAAAGCGTCATGAAAAATACAGTAACCTACAAAGGGGAAACAATTAGATTAAGTTCTGATTTCTTAGCAGAAATCATCCAAGCTACCGGACAGTGGAATGGCATATACAGAAAATTGAAAGAAAACAATTGCCAGCCAAGGACACTATACCTAACAAAACTCTCCATAAGATATAAAGGAGAATTTAGATCCTTTGAAGAAAAGAAGGAATTTGGGGGGGAAAGACCAAAACTTCAAGAAATTTTAAGTAAAGTCCTTCACACAGAGACACCAAAGGAAAGTAGATGGATCATAATAACCAGAAACAATAGAAAAAGAAACATGTCAAAATGGAAAAGTAAAACCTAGCCTGACAATAATCACAGTTAATGTGAATGGACTAAATGTGCCAATCAAGAGAAAAAGACTAGTAGAATGAATAAAAAAACCCCCAAAGCCCATCAATATGTTGAATATGAAAGACACATTTAAAAAATGAAGAGAAAGACATATTCAAAAATCAAAAGCTGGAAAAAATATACCAAGCAAATGTCAACCACAAAAAACCAAGAATGGCAATACTAATTTTGATAAAAAAGACTTCAGAATGAAAACTACCATAAAAGAGAAGGAAGGGCATTGTATATTGATTAAAGTCACAATAGGTCAAAAAGATATAATCTTGGTCAATATTTATACACCAAATGATAGACCTGCAAAATGCATAAAACAACAGTTAACAGAATTGAAGAATGAAATAGACAGTACCACAATAGTGGTAGGAGACTTCAACACACCAGTATCACCAAAGGATAAATCAACTTAAAAGAAACTCAAAAAAGATGCAGAAGATCTAAATTATACAATCAGCCAACTTGACCTTGTTAATGTATTAAGGATACTACACCCAACTAAAACTCAGTTCACTTTCTTCTTAAGTACATCTAGTACGTTCTTCAGAGTTGATCACATATAGGACACAAAGCAAGTTTCAGCAAATCCAATAACATTGAAACAATATGAAATATAGTCTCAGATCATAATGTCATAAAACTATAAATTAACCACAAGAGAATAAAGCTTATAAAACTACCCAGGTGGAAATGGAATATTTCTCTCTATTGGGGTATAAAAGAAAATTTATAAAATTCACAGGCCCTTTACAAGAAAAAGACTGATAACACAATTACAAAATGGCAGAAGATATGGAAAAATTTTTCAGAGAGGTAGATAATTCGGATGGCCAATAAACACGGAGAAATGCTTAAATTCACTGGCAATATGAGAGATGCAGATCAATACAACAGTGAGATACCATTGCAGTAGCAAATTTAACAGGACAGCAAGTAATAAATATTGGAGAGGATGTCGTGAGATAGGAACTCTCATACACTGTTGATGGAATTGAAAAATAAGACAACTACTCTGGAAAGCAGTTTGGCATAGCCTCAAAAAGCTCAATATAAAAATTCTATTCCACTGCTTGAAACATACCCTGAGGAAATGAGAACTGAAGCACAAATGGAGACTTATACATCAATGTTCATAGCAACATTATTCACTATTGAGGACACAGAAACAGCTTACATGTTCAATCACAATTGAATGGATTTAGAAATTATGGCGCATTCACATGATAGAAAACTATGCAGCATCCAGGATCAAAGATTTTGTAAATCATTACCTAACATGGGAGGGTCTGGAGAGCATTATACTATGTGCACTAACTCAGTCCCATAAGGACAAATACTGTATAAGACTATTAGTATAGACTGTGTCTGAAGATCCAAGGTGAGCAGGGTGGGAGCAGAGTGGTGTGGGTCAGGGGAATAGTTAATGATAGGGTCATACAATTTGATGAGTAGAGGGAGGGCTGGGTAAAGGAAATGGGAAAGATCTGGTGTTAAAAACAATGTATATGAGCTTTAAAAGTAAATCAGTACAAAAGAAAAATTTTATTAAAAGTATTTTTATTCTTTTATCTTTGTTGTTATTGTTGAGAATATACACTGAAGGACACATAGAATTCACAGAAATTAATCAGAAATGCACAGTTAGTCTGTAGGTAGTTGCATTGTGCCATCTCCCTGGAGCTTTGCCACCCTACAAGATAGAGAGTGTCTCATATGATTTACAGCATCTGAAGACCCACTGGGAATCAGCTATGAGTTGACTTTGTCTCTTGCAATGAGTTTCTCAATTGAAAGGATACTTTTTAAAATTGTGAAACTTTTTCATCCTCTTCATTAAAATAAAGATCATTGTTCTCTAATTTTCCTATCTAATGTTGCAGGTTGATGCTGTAAATTTGATCTGAAGAATAAAAGAACACAATCTTTATGCAAACATTTGTCACTATTTATCAATTAAAAAAAATCAGATAATATTTTTGCCTTAATGTTTAACTTTCCCTCCCCCCAGGGTAATAATTTCAAGGTTTTACATAGTCTCCATGACTCCAGAAAGCATAGGATACAGAAGGATTTAAAATTGGCTCTATATCTTCCCTCTTTTTATCATGATTCATCTGTGTAGTCTTTGAACAAAGTGTTCAGTAATAGCAGTTTGGTACTATCCAGTTCTTCATGGTAAAGAAGGCAATCGTTTTGGAAACACACCTTCCATTTCTTCATCGAAAAGAATTGGCAGACACAGAATGATTTCATATGAGCAAAATATGAGCAAGAGCCTATGGTGATGAAGGAAGAAGTTCAAGCTGCTTTGAAGGAAATAGCAAAAAATAAGGCACCAGGAATAGACGTGCTCACCAAATTGTGCCAAGAAATCTGGAGAACAACCACCTGGCCAACTGACTGGAAGAGATCTTTATTTGTTCCCATCCCAAAGAAGGGTGACCCAACAGAGTGTGGAGTAGGACAATATCATTAATTTCACATGCAAGCAAGTTTCTACTGAAGATTATCCAAAAATGACTGGAACAACACATCAGCAGAGAACTGCCAGAAGTCCAGGCTGG
>NW_006400116.1:905532-910355 GCF_000299155.1 Elephantulus edwardii
AACATACTTTGGACATGTTGCAAGGAGGGACAGGTCCTTGGAGAGGGACATCATGCTTGGTAGGGTGGAGGGACAGCGTAGAAGGGGAAGTCCCCCTATGAGGTGGATTGATTCAGTGACTGGGGTAATCGGGTTGGGATTGTCAGAAACAGTGAGATTGGCACAGGACAGATCCGAGTTTAGGGCTATTGCCCTAAAGCGACTTGACGGCACATAACAGCAACAATTGCTACAGATTAATAGAAACCAATATTTGTATGTTGAATGACCACTTGCAATACTTTAAAAGTCTTTGCATGAGATAGAACAGAGGCACTACACATGTTTTTGGGTGAATTATCTGGGATGTCCTATGAATCCCTAACTCTTAAATTCTGAATTAATGGACCAAATACCATGAAATTTTGGGTTGTACACAAACAGCCTGTTTAAATATTTCTAGTACAAAACTTTTGCCAATACACCTTTTCACAAGTATATATAAATAATATTGACAACACTTAAATTATTTGCCTAACAGCTTAATCATGATGGCAAGTTTTCACCACCATAAACTCAGACTCAACACTCTGTACTAATAACCTTACTTTGCTCCCTTTCTCTTGTCTACAGATAAACTTTAATCTCTATATATTTGTATTTTCCCACATTTCTATGTAAGTGAAGTCCTACAATATTTGGCTGTTTGTGATTGACTTATTTTATTCAGCATAAATATCTTCAATTTCCATCAGTATGTTATGACTTGAAAACACTGACTTATCTAGGAGAGTAGAATTTCTGGGTCACGTGGTAATTTTGTTGTTGTTTGTTTTGTTTTAGCTTTGTTTTTTTACAGTCTCATAGATTTTATTGAAAAAATTCTCATTACATAAGTCTAGTTTACTATGACTCCAAGATATTTTTACTGTTTCTTTTCTAATTTACTGACATTCTCTTGTTCCATAACCACATCGATATCAGAAGGCAACATCAGCAGGAGAATCAAGGTCTTTGGCTTCTTATTGTATGGATGTAGAGCAGACTTTCATTTGCCTTGATTGTTAAGACAGCATTCTTTTAACTCAGGTAGCTCTTTGTTTTCCTAGCAGTCCATGGTCCTCTCAATACTCTTCTCCAGCACCACAGCTCAAAGGCATCAATTGTCCTTCTATCAGAGAGTTGGACAATGACCAAGGAGGATAGAAGAAGAATTGATGCCTTTGAGCTGTGGTGCTGGAGAAGAATATTGAGGGTACCATGGACTGCTAGGAAAACAGATTCATCCTGGAAAGGGTTAAACCTGGTGGCTCCTTAGATACAAGGATTCTGAGGCTCCATCTAACATATTTTGGACATGTTGTAAGGAGAGTCTGGTCCTTGGAGAAGGACATCATGCTTGGGAGGGTGGAGGGAGAGCACAGGAGGGGAAGGCTCTCTATGAGGTGGATTGATTCAGAGACTGGGGTAATCGGGATGGGAGTGTCAGAGACAGTGAGATTGGCACAAGACAGAGCCGAGTTTAGGGCTGTTGTACATAGGTTCCTATGAGTCACAAACGACTCGACGGTACATAACAACAACAACAGCTCTTACCTTGGTCAGTTTACAAGTTACTGTGGTCCGTCTACTTTCCTTTGATGTTTCTGTGTGAAAGATTTTCCCTAGAATTTTTTGTAGAGTTGATCTTGTTTTCACAAATTCCTTAAGTTCCTGCTTTTCTGCAAATTCCTACCTAATATCTCTTTCATATTTGATGGACAGCTTTGCTTGGTATAGGATCCTGGGCTGGCAATTGTTTTCTTTCAATCTTCTGTATATGCTATACCATTGTATTCTTGTTCACATGCTTTCTGCTGAGAAACCAGAACTTAATCTCAAGGTTCTTCTTTGTAGGGGACTTTTTTTGTTGAGCTGCTTTTAGGATTTTATCCTTATCTTTTATTTTGGAGAATTTGATACAATATGTCTTGTTATTTTTCTTTTGGGATCTAGTCTGTTCGGGATTCTCTGAGCTTCTTTTTTTATTTAATAAAATGTTTATTTTATACTGGATTACTTACGAAGTTCATATACATTGTTTTTCACATCAAAGGAGTGGGTTAAGAAAATGAGAAGGATCTAGTGACTGATGACCTTAAACTTCATTTCATGTACTCCATGATTATTTGAATGTCTTCTTTGAATGACTTTTCAAGCTCTTTGTCCATTTTGTGTTGAATTGCCTTTAATAATTGAATGATACTCTACTGCTATTACTGGATCATGTATATTTGTTTTGTTTGTTTTAGATTCTTCTCATTTTTATGGTTTTTGAGGATATTTTTCCAGTTTGATTTTGTGTCTTCATTATTCCTTTGTAAAGTCTTTTGATGAATGAAAATTTTTCGTATTTGTGAGACTTCATTTACTTACTTTGTCTTTTATGTTTATTCTTTTGCTATTAGATAATTTTTTTTTGTTAAAAGCTAAGCCCCACAGCATTATTGTCACTGCATTCCCCCTATGAATTTATAGTTTAAATCTCATATTTACATCTTTAACTTATTTGGAATTTGGTTTTTTGTACACTGTTAGGCACAGATCCTAGTAAATTTTTCTGCATGTGGAAATCTAAACTTCCCAATGTGTACTGAATACACCCTCCTTTTTCCATTGAAGAACTTAATATTCTTATAAAACATAAGTTGCCTGTGGATAGATAACTTTGTTTCTGGATTCTCAATTACAATCATTGGCCTATGTGTTTATTGCTATAATAGTACTGTAGTTGTATGATGTGTTTTAAAGTTTGGAAGTGTGAATATTCTTATTTTGTATTCTCTACTAGGGTTATTTTATCTGGGGACTCTTGACCTAAATCTGGTTGTGCCATTTCTGTAAAGAGGACCATTGCAATTTTGATTGAGATGAACTTGCATCTATCAATTACAGATTACTTTTGGTACCGTTCACATCTCACTGAGTTGTAAATAATGAATGTGGGACATCTTTCCACTTTTTTATTTTCTTTAATCCTTTAACATTTTGTTTAGTTAAATTTATACCTAGATATTTTATTCTGAGATAGATGGTATTTTTAAACACATTTCTTTCTTTTCTTGTCTTATTGTTGTGGTTAGGAGTTCTAATACAACACTGAATAGAAGTGAAAGTGGGCACACCTGTCTAATGTCTATTTTCAAGGAGAGAAATTATCAATATTTATTAAGAAAGCCATATTATTCCCATATTCCCTGAATTATGCTGAGAAACTTTCCTATTAATGTCATCCTCTAGAAAGTTTCATAAACAAAAAAATATTGGATTTTAGAAAAAGCTTTTTCTTTATTCAATTATATTTTTCCTAGTGATTCAGTGGCTGGGGTTATGGGGCTAAGTGTGTCAGAGATGGTGAGATTAGCACAGGATAGGGCAGAATTTAGGGCTGTTTACATAGGGTCACTATGAGTCACAGGTGACTTGAAGGCACATAACAACCACAACAACATTTATGCCTGCTGCATAAGGCTAAACTTGTAAACTTTTGATTAATTACCCATTCAGTGAATTTCATTTGATTGTCTTTCTTTTTAAAATTGTGTTTATTTAAAAAAATTAATGGATGGTGACTATAACAGATGTCATACCAAACACTAGGGATGCAAATAATAAATGTGCCAGTTTTCTGGGATTTTTTTTGTTTGCTGCCAATGAGCATTTATATATAATCCCATGTACAGAGAAATAAAATGCTGTCATAGTATGCTTTCTGATTTTGAGAATCTGTCCTAACCTGGAAGTGCCAGTGAAAACTGTTGAACACAATGTTGTTGTTGTTGTGTGCTGTTGATTCAGAACCAAGTCATAGCTGACCCTCTGGTGAGTTTTCAGAGGCAGTAAATCAGCTAGGAGAAGATTTTCGATCCTTTCCCCTTGAAATAAGTGGTTAATTTGAACTGTGTGCCTTTAGGATTGTAGTGCCGCTTCATACCATTAGGCCACCAGAGCTCCCTATTTAATACAATCTCAACACACAACCTCACTGGCAGACTAGGGGTGGGCGTCTATCAGTTGCCTTGGCAAGGAAACAGACCTGGTTTACCTTATAGACAAACACTATTACTGCATCACCATTATCCCCTGTACTTCCTTTATACTTAAGCTTACCTGAAAGGATAGGTAATAATATGTGCTTCATATGGATTTTCGTTAAATCCTTATAGTAACCTGTTAAAGAATCATTAAAATACTAATTTTAAAGATGAGGAAATAAAGCCTAGAAAATTTAAAATAACTAATTAAATTTTATGGTTGCAAAAAGGCAGGGCTGGCCATTGAAGTAAAGTGAATGGCTTTGCTTTTACAATTATCAAGTACACTTCTTCTTTTCTTTTTTCCTTCCTTAGATGATTTGTTCTGCTATGGTTTGGAAATATCAGAGCATTTACCAGTACATACTCTTAGAGAAAATAGTTCTCTAGGTGCTTCATGGACATATTTTCATGTGTCAAACAGCTTAATTCCTTTGTTGCAGAATGCAACAAAGTCTGCTAATATTCAAAATGTCAAATAGTCTTGGGATAAAGACTCCTAATTAACATTATTTAGACATATAGCTTCCCACAGTCCTGGACAGGAAAATATTTTCTTGTCTAAAATTTATTGTTGTTGCTTACTGTCAAGTAGGAGTTGACCTATAGCAGACCCTCCTGTGAGATTTAGAAGCAGTTAATTATACAGGAAGAGGTTGTCCATCACTCTCCATGGAAAAGCTGGTGGCTTTGAATTGCCTGCTTTTGGAATTGCAGCATAGATTTTATATATATCTATCTCCATAATATATGTATTATGGCACAATGCTC
>NW_006400116.1:912176-913416 GCF_000299155.1 Elephantulus edwardii
ATAGGGTCGCTATGAGTCGCAAACGACTCGACGGCACATAACAACAACAACAACATGGCTCTTTGGAATTGACACTGTTGCTTTGCATTGTATATAAGGTAGTGCAGAGGCACAAAAAGCTCAGGTGTACAGCCCACACAACTACGGTTTTAACTACATTGAAGACTCAGAAACAGTGACTTTAATTATCCCACTAACTACAAAGATTTTTTAAAAAATAAAACATGTTAATCGAAGTTTACAAGCAGAGAGAATGAGTAAACCAAAAAAAAAAAAAAAAGGAAAAATTGAGCCTCTAACTCAGATTGCTAATTTAATATGTTGATAATGGTTTCTTGAATCTATTGACAACTTTCATAGAATGTTATCATTTCTATTAAGGAGCTCAAGAGAGCTCTGGTGGCTTAGTGGCAAGAAGTTATGCTAGAAACTCAACGGCACATGGTTCAAATCCACCAGTTGATCCATGGGAGAAGGTTGGGCAATCTCCTCCCATGTGATTAACTGTCTCCGAAAACCTGCCAGTAAGTCAGCTATTGGTCTGTTCTGATTCAGAACAATAGCAGTGGTTTAGTGATAAGGAATTGCACGGCTATGCAGTCTGAAACACCAGCTTCCCTGTGGGACATGGGTGATCTCTCATGTGATTTATTGCCTCTGAAAACTGCTGGAGAGTCAACTATGAGTCAGTTCTAACTCTATGGTACATTTCAATAACATATGCCTATCAGGGAGCTCTGGAAACATAATCCTTAGAAATTTGCATGGCTAAACTACAAGACTCACCTCTCTGGCCGATTGAATCCATCAGTGACTCTGAGAGAAGAAGATGGGCAATCTCTACATGTGCAATTTATAACTTTTGAAATCCAATGGAAGATCTGCTGTGAGCTAGTTCTGACTCAAATGGCAATGAGATATACCTATTTTCTATCTCAAAGGAGAATTTTGTATATATTCTATGACTTGACGGCACTTAACAACAACAAATTCTACCTCAATTTTTTCAGCCAAACTTTATCTTGGTTGCACATTGCTCTGCCTTATCTCCAATATATGGAATATTTCTTGGCAACAAGGCAACACTTTCTAAAATTACAATACCATAATAGCAAGATTGGAAGAAGACTCAGCAACAAACTATGCTGTACAACTGACACAAACTTGTTTGCAGACTGTGAAGAAGATATGAAGCATTTACTGAAGATTAAAGACTATAATCTTCAATATGGATTACACC
>NW_006400116.1:917367-921417 GCF_000299155.1 Elephantulus edwardii
GACTCCACGGCACATAACAACAACAACAATGTGTGCTTGTTTCAAGCCAGAGTATTTTCAATTTATTTATATGCATGCCGAGGTTGACTTCAAATAATGATGACTGAAGAAGAATTAAAGCGTTTGAATCATAGTATTGGTGAAGTATATAATGTGGAATTCCAAGAGAATAGACAAATCTATCTTGAAGGAAGTGGAAACAAGGTACTCTTTACAGGCAAAGTTGGTGAAACTTTGTTTCACATACTTTAGGCATGTGTCAGAGGGCACCAGTTCTTGGAAAAGTAGAGGGCTAGCAAAAGAGAGGAAAATTTTCAAGGAGACAGACTGACATAGTGACTGCAAGGATGAGCTTGTGCATAGAGGAGTTTGTGAGGATGGTACAAGATAAGACAATGTTTCAATCTGGAGTTCACACAGTTGATGCCAATGATAATAGATTCAACAGCACCTAATATCAACAGCAACAATACATCTGTGCATTATTATTTACTCAAACAGCAAGTGACCATTTTTTTAAATATAGGCAATCACAGAGTGGGGAAAAAAATCTCAACACTGATAAGAGTGCTATAATGAAACTCATATTCAAAAGTTAAATACACGGGTTTTCTTTCTTTTTTCTCCTTCAGTGTCAATCAGAAGCAAACTCAATTATTTATTAAACTTTTCCAGGTGGTTCTGATGTTTGAAGAGGAAAGAGATAAGGGTACATAGCTGGATTCTAGAGAACATCTACTTTTTGTGCAAGGTATTCCTTTTGTTTTAAACCTTCTCAGCCAAAGAGGCATTCTGTTGGGAAAGTAAGTACAAGAATAGTGAAAGAACTATATCAGATGAACACTTAGAGAGAAACAAATGGGCAAATCTATGTGAGTTGCCAAGGGAACAAGAATATACAGCTTTTTATTTTTTTTCAACACTGGAGATGTTTCTGCTATTCATGGATACATTAATTTATTGAGTTACTACTATGTGATAGATACAGTTCTAATACTGGAAGCATCATGGTGATTCCAGGGAGTTCTAAACTGAGGCAGAGATCTGTATCTTGTACACAGTGGGTTCTTCCATCAAGATTTAGTGAATGAAGGATCATGTGAATTAATAATATTTTAGAATGTGTTGCCTTCTTTTGGGGAAATTTTCATTTTTACCTTGTTATTGTTGTTAGGTGCCGATGAGTTGAGTACTCCCATAGCGATCTTATGAACAACAGGTCTGAACCTGGATCCTGTCCTATCTGGTGCCGTCCTCACACCTTCTGACACACTAGACTAGGTGTCAAACCACCTGGTTGTGGGTCTTCTGCTTCACCGACACTCTACCTTTCTAAGCAACATGTCCTCCAAGGAATAGCCCCTCCAAACAACATGCCCGAAGTATGTGAGGCAAAGTTTTTATCATTCTTGCCTCCAAAGAGCACTCTGGCTGCACCTTCTCCATGACATATTTGTTTGTTCTTTGGGAAGTTCATGGGATATTAAGTGTTCTTCTCCCACACCACAGCTCAAAGGCATCAATTCTTCTTCAGACATCCTTATTCATTGTCCTTCTCTAAGATGCACAGCACACAATCAGCAAAACCATGGCCTGAATCAGATGCACCTTATTCCTCAAACTGACATTATTACTCCTCAATAATTTGTAAAGGTCCCTAATGTCACACTTTCCCAATGCAATGCATCTTTTGATTTCCTGATATTAAGGGTGCTAATTGTGGAACCAAGAAAGATGTAGTTGTTAGCAGTCTCAATCTTTCCCCCCCACACCACGATGTTGCCTGTTGATCAAGTGGTAAGAATCTTTGTCCTCTTGACTTTGAGATACAGCCCATATTGGTTCTTTGATACTTTGCAACAAGTGCTTCAAGTCCTCCTCATTTTCAACAAACAAGGTTGTGTCATCTGCAAATTACAAGTTGTTGACAGGTCTCCCCCCAATCCTGATTCCACATTCCTCTTTATAGAGTTCAGCTTCTTGAATGATCCGCTCAGCATACAAATTGACTAGACATGGAGAAAGAATACAACCCAAATGCACTCCCTTCCTAATTTTAAACCATGCAGAATTCCCTTGCTGTTAGCACAACAGCCTCGGTCCAGGTATAGGTTTTGCATGAGCACAATTAAGTGCTCTGGGACTCCCATTTTAGCTTTGGGACTAGTTTTGGCCACTTTAAATCAGATAATCATACAGTAGACTATGCTGGGAATGAAAAACAGAAGAAGCATGTTGCATTCATAGTCCAAAAATCAATTTCAAGTTCTATCCTGAAATAAAATGTTGTGAATGACAGGACATTATCCATTCACATACAAGGAAAACCATTAATGCAACTATTATTCAAATATACACTCCTACATCTACAAAGAGGAAGAAATTTTAAAAAATTATCAAATCTTGCAGTCTGAAATAGACTGAGCATGCAATCAAGATACCTTAATTGGTGACCGGAATGCAAAAGTACAAAACAGTGAAGAAGTAATGTTGCAGTTGTTTTTGTTATGTGCTATTGAGTCACCTGTGACTCATTGCGACCCTATGTACAATGGCCCTAAACCATACTGTACCCTGTGCCAATCTTATTATCTCTGACACATCTACCCACATTATCCCAGTCACTGAATCAATTCATTTCATCGAGGGTCTTCCTCTCTTGAGCTGTCCCTCCATCGTCCCATGCATGATATCCCTCTCCAAGGACTAGTCCCTCCTTGCAACATGCCCAAAGTATGTGAGATGAGGTTTCAGAGCCTGGTCTCACCCTCTTCAGGATGAACCTGTTTGTTCTCCTAGCAGTACATGGTATGTTCAATACTATTCTCCAGCATCACACCTCAAAGTCATCAATTCTCCTTCTATCATTCATAGTCATTGTCCAGCTTTATGATGCATAGCAAGTAATTGTAAAGACTATGGCCTGGATCAGGCACACCTTAGTCTCCAGACTTTTTTATTGTTGCTTTTCAGTACTTTGGAGAGGTCTCTGACAGCAGACTTTCTCAATGAAATTAAGCTTTTAATTTCCTAGCTACTGGTACTAAGCATGTTGATTGTGGAGAAAAGCAAACTAAAGCTGTTACCAATCTCAGTCTCTTTACCATCTGTCATAATGCTGCCAATTGGCCCAGTGGTAAGAATTTTTGTTGTTTGTTTTGGTTTGGTTTTTTTTGTTTGTTTTTTTAATTTTTTATAAAATTTCATTGAAAGTTTATAGAGACCTTGGATTACCATTCATTCATTCATTGTTGTACATTTTCCTCCTTGCGCCCCCACAGTTCACTTTTCTCTTTGAAAAACAATTTCTTTCATTGTTGTACAATTCCCCATCCCTACCCCAATCCACTTTATGATGCAGCTCTTATTCTGGACTGTTGTGATGCAAATAACACCTAATCATATATTCCTTTAAGCAATTCTTCCCTCATTTGTTTCAATGCCGTTTACATTATTTATCCCCTCTTTTCTTAGTTTTCCCCCAACTCCATAGTCAGTACTGTTTTATAATCATGGCATTATGCAGTATTTCTCCTTTTGTGATTGAGATATTTCACTTACCATAATGCCCTCCAGGGTCACCCATTTTGTATAATATTTCATGTGTGAATATAACAGAGCTTTTCCATCTATTCATTTGTTGATGGGCCCTTAGGTTGTATCCAACTCTTTGCTACTGTGAACAAAGTAGCAATAAATATGGGTGTGCATATATATGCTTGTGTGGCAATTCTGGTTTCTTTAGAGTATATTCCCAGTAGCGGAATTGCTAGGTCAAATAACATTTTTATTTCCAACTTTATGAGAAAGTGCCATACTGCCTTCCATAGTGGTTGCATCATATTTTACTTCCACTAACAGTGAATAAGGGTTCCAGTTTCTCCACAACATCACTAACATTTGTTGTTTGCTGCTCTGTTGAATTTTACTATTCTTACATCAGCAGAGAATTTCCGGAAGTCCAGGCTGGGTTTAGAAAGGGTTGTGGTACTAGGGATATTGTTGCTGATGTTGGATGGATCTTAGCTGAAAGCAGAGAATACCAGAAGA
>NW_006400116.1:922659-925618 GCF_000299155.1 Elephantulus edwardii
CATCTGAATGTCTTCTTTGGTGAAACGTCTGTTCATATCCTGTGCCCATTTTGTGATTGGCTATTTACCTTTATCTTGTTGTGGTGCTCGAGTATTCTATAAATTCTAGATTAAAGTCCCTTATCAGACATGTCTTTACCAAATAGTTTATTTCCCAGTCGGTGGCTTTCTTTTTTTATTCTCTTGGAAAAGTTTTTTGATGTGCATAGGGATTTGATTCTTAGAATTACTCATTCACCTATTTAATCCTCTCCTATTTGTAGGTTGTTCAGGATGTTTGGAACACTGTTTATGTTGTGGATTATGGTATTCCCTTTGAGAACAGGAACCAGAAAAGAATGCCCACTATCACCTTTCCTATTCAGTATTGTATTGGAAGTCATAGAGATTGCAATAAGACAAGAGATATCTATATTGGAAAAGAGGAGGTAAAATTATCTCTCTATGTAGATGACATGATAGTATACTTAGAAAATGCTAAAGACTCTGCAAGAAAACTACTGGATATAGTTGATCAATTCAACAAAGTGGCAGAATATAAGATCAACATACAAAAATCAGTTGGATTTCTCAGCAGTGACAATAAAAATACAGAACTGGAGCTAAGAAAAACAATACCCACCACAATAGCTAATCATAAGAATAAATACTTGGGAGTAAATCTAACTAGAAATACAAAAGACATATTCAAAGAAAATGACAAAAAATTAATACGAGAAAAAAAGACCTCGAGAAATGGAAGAATATATCTTGGTCTTGGATAGGAAAATTCAACATTGTGAAAATGACAGTTCTACCAAAGGCACACGTTCAATGCAATACAAATATAAATACCAATTCCATTCTTCAACAATATGGAAAAGGCAATCTCTAATTTCATTCGGAATGGAAAGAGACCCTGAGTAAGCAAAACACTCCTTAAAAAGAGAACAAGGTAGGAGGCATCTCACTCCCTGATTTCAAATCCTACTGCACTGCTGTGGTTGTCAATACAGCATGGTACTAGTACAATGACAGACACACCGAACAATGGGATAGAATTGAGAACCCAGAAATCAGCCCATCTACTGATGGTAAACTGATTTTTGACAAGGAGATGAAATCAGTTCAGTGGAAAACAACAGCATTTTTAACAAATTGTGTTGGCAAAATTGGAAAACTATCTTCAGAAAGCTCAAACAAGACCCACACCTCACACCATACACAAAAATAATCTCAAAGTGGATCAAGGACCTAAGACTAAAAGAAGGACAATAAACTTCATCAAAGAAAAGCTTGGAAGAAGTCTGAAAATATTTATGTTGTGCTTTGGTGATAGAAATGAGGCTGGATACAGACTGACAGAATTTTGTGTTTTCAATGATTTATCTTGATTTGTCTCTTTTAAAAAGACATAAATGATGACTTTATACATGGACCTCACCTTACAGGCAGCATAGGAATCAGTTTGAGTATATATATGGAAGAAATCATTGCAAAACTCAGTATCAAGTCAAAACTAGGCCAGGTGTGGACTGTGGGTTAGACTATGAATTACTCATGTGCAAGTTCAAATTGAGGCAGAAGAAAATGAAAATAAGTTCCATTACATCTTTCTCTAAAGAACGCTTTTATGATGTAGTCCATTAGGGAGTTGAACTGTTAACCTAGTGGTTTGAATCCACAAGCAACTACATGCAAGAAAGATGGGCAATGTCTTTCAGTGCAATTTGCAAGTGTGGAAACCCAAAGAGGGTCAGCTATGGGTAGGTTCTGACTTGACAAAAATTAATGAAAAGGAGATATTATGAACCAGTGCAATGTGTGGATTTTGGTTATTCTTCACTCACTGGCTGCTTGTGGTCAAGTTGAAATAGCCTCATAACTGACCCGTAACAGTGTTTTCAACACAGTAAATTTCATGGAGGAGATTGCCTGTCTTTCTGCAAGAGCTTCACTGGTGAATTGAAACCCCCAAATATGTATGGCCTTTGGATTAACAGGAGAAAGCTGCCACATCTTTCTCCCAGAGTGACCGTTGGGTAAAATTGTTGACTTTCAACTAGTAGCTAGGAACTTAGCTCTCTTAGGGCCTTTTTCAGGGCTCCTAGATCATGTAATATATTGAGTGCTCATTTTCCTGTAGCATGGTGCTAAGCACTTGACTTACCTTGTAGCATCAATTTTCCAAATCAAAAGTTTCATATGTATCATATCTATCTTACAGATAAGAAAACTGAGGTAAAATAAACTTGTCTGTGTCACTCAGTTGGATAGGCATGGATTTCATGTTAGACCTCTGTATTACTTATTGCTAAGTTTATCAATCTACTTGTCTAGCAAACATTAAACAGTATGCAAAGAGATGAGATGAGATAGTGGCTAAGTTCCATTTTCTTTTACGATTCAGTCAGAATTAACTCATAGTTGTTCCTCCGTTAAGTTTGTAGAAACTGTAAATCACATGGGAGAAGACTGCCTATCTTTCTCCTACAAGGTGTCTGGTGGATTCAAATCGCCTGTATTTGAGTTGACAGTGCAACTCTTTATCATTAGGCAACTGTTGTTGTTATGTGCTGTCGAGTCTCCTGTGACTGATAGCAACCCTCTGTACAACATCCCTAAACTCTGTCCTATCCTGTGCCAATCTCACTATCTCCAACACACCTGTCCCCATTACGCCAGCCACTGAATCAATCCATCTCATTGAGGGTCTTCCTTTCCTACGCTGTCCCTCCACCCTCCCAAACATGACGTCCCTCTCCACAAAAATGGTCCCTCCTTGCAACATGTCCAAAGTATGTCAGACTAAGCTTGCCTCCAAGGAGAAGCCTGGTCTCACCCTCTCCAGGACAAACCTGTTTGTTTTCCTAGAAGTCCATGGTATACTCAATACTCTTCTCCAACACTACAGCTCAAAGGCATCAATTCTTCTATCATCCCAAATCATTGTCCAGCTCTCTGATGCATAGCAAGTGAT
>NW_006400116.1:934998-952665 GCF_000299155.1 Elephantulus edwardii
CCTTTAACCTCTCTCCGTTGAGAACGATGTTGGCTCTTGGCTTTTCATAAATACTTTTTACTATGTTGAAGAAATTCCCCTCTAATCCTATTTTGTTGAGTGTTTTCATAAGGAAAGGGTGCTGGATTTTGTCAAAGGCCTTTTCTGAATCAAATGATAGGATCATGTGGTTATTTTTCTTTGCTTTGTTAATATGATGAATTACATTGATTGTTTTCCTTACGTTGAACCACCCTTGCATACCTGTTATAAAGCCCACTTGGTCATGATGGATTATTTCTTTGATGTATCGTTGAATTCTATTGGCCAGGATTTTATTCAGTATTTTTGCTTTTCACCATCCATCATGGTGCTGCCAATAATCCCAGTGGTGAGACTCTTTGTTTTCTTAACATTGAGCCTCAACCATAGGTCACTAAATTCAATTTTAAAAGGCTGAAATCTACAAGAAAATATTTGTCAGGTAAAGATATTGAGGCAGTGGTGCAAAGGGTGATGGTAGTATAATCTTTTAAATTCTCTGATTCCAGATGGCAAATTGAGCCTCTAACATCCTCAGTTTTATTTTAGTTACTAGAAATTTAGCACCTTTTAAATCCGCATATAATGTCAATGCTGTATATTTTATCTTTTTTTTTTATGCACACCCATGTTTATTGCTGCATTGTTCACAATAGCAAAGAGATGGAAGCAACTCAAGTGCCCGTCAACAAATGAATGGATAGAGAAGCTGTGGTATAGTCACACAATGGAACACTACACAGCACTGAAAAACAAGGAACTCATAAAATATTATAACAAATCAATGACCCTGGAGGACATTGTTAATTGTTGTTAAAAAATTTGGATTTCTATATTTTATCTTAAGCTGCATAAATCTATTCATAAAACTTCAAACAGAATCTCTTTCTTCATTTATCCTGTAGGTAGTGGTCACCACACTTCAGCATTTGCTTTTTAATCATTTGTGTACAAAAATATGCAACCCTTAACACATGAGGCTATGTTCCAAAAAATAATGACATCTTTTCTAAGCTTCTTTGTCTCCTTTTTGTTACTTACTCCATTGGGTCACTTCTATAAATAATCAAAAGTTTAAGGTTTTAAAATCAGTATCTTTTGCAACTATATTTTCTCTCTCAAGTAAAGCGATGGTAAGAACATTTAATATGATAAGAACTTTTTTAGAGATGTCAACATAAGATGATGGTTCCCTTTCTGAAGATAATTGTGGTAAAACTTCTACTTATATGGGGCAAATTTATTATGTTAATCATTTCAATTTTTATAAAATCTTCTATTCACAATTGAAAATGTTCTTGCTGTTTTTGTTAGGTGCTGTAGAGTTGAGTATGACTCATAGAGATCCTCTGAACAAAAGATCTAGCCCCTGTTTTATCTTGTGCCATTCTCACATTTCCGGTCACACGAGAGCCTATTACAGCAGTCACTTTGTTAAGCCACCTAGTTGAGGATCTTTCTTTCCTTTGCCAATCCTCCATTCTTTCTATCTTCATGTCATTCTCCAATTAATAGCACCTTCTAGCAACATGCCAAAATATAGTAGGTAAAGCCTAATTAGTCTTGCCTCCAAAGAGCACTTTGATTGTACTCTCTCCAAGACATACCTGTTTGTTCTCTTGGTCATCCATGGGATGTTCAGTGCTTTTCTCTAACACCACAGCTCAGAGGTGTCAATTCTTTTTCTGTCATCCTTATTCATTGTCCAGCTCTCAGATGCATATCAAGTAATAGGAAAGACTACGGCCTGAATCAGACACACCTTAATCCTCAAACTGACATCACTGTTCCTCAATAATTTAGAGAGGTCCCTAATGACGGATTTTCCCTGTGCAATGTGTCTCCTTACTTCCTGATTGTTCATACCAAGGCTTTTAATTATGGACCCAAGTAAGATGAAGCAGTTGACAGTTTCAATCTTCTCTCCATCCATCATGACTCTGTCTTATAGGTCCAGTGGTAAGAATCTTGTTTTCCTGACATTGAGATGTAATCCATATTGAAGGCTACATTCCTTGACCTTCTCCAAGTGTTTCATGTCCTCTTCACTCTCAGCAAGCAAGGTAGAGTCATCTGCATAATGCAGGTTATTGATGAGTCTCCCTCCAATCCTAACGTCACACTCCTCCACATAGAGCACAGGCTCTTGGATAATTTGCTCAGCATACAGATTGAATAAGTATGGAGAGAGAATATAGCACTGGCATACTCCC
Source organism: Elephantulus edwardii (assembly GCF_000299155.1). Taxonomy (NCBI): domain Eukaryota; kingdom Metazoa; phylum Chordata; class Mammalia; order Macroscelidea; family Macroscelididae; genus Elephantulus; species Elephantulus edwardii. Next base: position 937,233 of record NW_006400116.1, read on the forward strand.
TTTCCAGTTTCGAACTATGCCGTTCTCCCCTGCTCCATTCACACAACAGCCTCCTAATACAAGTATAGGTTCCTCATGAGCACAATCAAGTGCTCTGGAATTCCCATTCTTCTCAATGTTAGTCACAAATTATTACTATCCACACAGTTAAATGACTTTCTATAGTCAATACACCACAAGTAGACATTCTTTTGACATTCCTTACTTTCAGCCAGGATCCATCTGACATCAGCAATGGTATCCCTAGTGCGATGGCCTCTTATCACATGCAAGTAAAATACTGCTGAAGATCATTAAAACATGGTTGGAACAATACATAGATAGGGAACTGTCACAAGTTCAAGCAGGAATTGAACATGTAGTACATGAAAATATTTTCACAGTAAAAAAATCAAAACGTCAATAAAGCTCAAGCTTCCTTAGACTATTGCTGTACTTCTTAAGTGTCAAGAGAAAGAGAGCTGGACACAAATATTAGACCCTTGCCTTTGCAAATGCCTCTGAAAACAACCAAAAGGATGCAAAGGAGAAACTGCTCCAGGTTCTAGAGCTGTAAATGAGGGAATGTGCCAAGAGCTGGGCAACATTTCTTTTAGACTCAAAGCAAATGTGCTGGGCAGGAAATCTCCGCTTCCCATCATACAGCCTATTAGACCCCTGGAAATGTGTTTTGAGTTCATCACTGCCCCTTTATAATAGCATCCACAGAATAGCAGACTGCAGGCTACCACTGGCACAGATGATTTGGCATAGGTCAGCACCGTGAACTTGTAACAAGGAAGCTGCAGTAGGTGGAGCACAGAGACCCAGCTGGCTCCTAAAAGAAGGGGCAGGAGGACAAGGTTGAAGGCAGAGACCATTTTTTCTGGCTTTGACATTTTTTTCCGTAGGCAGCTGTATCTGTGAGCAGCCTCAGCCTTTCCCTCCTTCCTTCTCTGGTCAAGAAACAGATGGATATCAAGCTTTTACCAGACTGTCTCAACTGTGAGCCAGCTTGAGTAAACACAGCCCTGCCTCAGATAGGAAGAACAAACAGAGACATCGCCAGAGTGGGAGAAAGCTGGGTCTTTCAAATAATGAGGAACATTCCAAAGTGTGAGAGCAAATAACTTTCACAAAAATAGGTTTGCAGTGAGGAGCGAGGGTGGGGGTGGGGGTGGGGGAAACCCAGTTCAGCAGATTACTAATTCTCAAGCAGATTCATGAAACTAGAACTGCATCTCCAAAGTGAAATGCTCTTGTATCAGGAAAGATTACACAAGAAGATAAACTGGATTTTTAAATTCAAAACAACTGTACCAGAAGAAGCTTCACAAAGGATAAGGGAATTTGAGAAATTCTTTCAGCACTCAAAGGAGATGAAGATATGAAAATATGGATGAAATGGAAGATAGATCGGGGTGTGGAGCATTGCAAAGATTTTTATTCTTCCCAACTTAAAAATGCAAGCAATTCCAATAAAATACTTTAAGGGATATTTTGAAACTTTATACTCTAGAGTTTGTTGAGAACAATAAATGGGTAAGTAAAGTTTAAAAATATAGTTGTTAGAGGCACAAAGTTCAAATCCACCAGAAGCTCTGCTGGAGAAGGAAGGGCAATCTCTTCCTGTACCAGTCAGACCCAATTTGACGGCACACACACAAAATATAATAAAAAAAATATAATTGTGAAAAGTTATTGTGTGCATGGATATTCAAAGATGGGAGGGGAGCAAGTAGAAAGGCTGAAGGTGGGGAGAGTGAAATTACAGTATTACAGAGTTTGATGAGTGGAGGGAAGATGGAAAAAAACCCAAACCCCAATCAATGTATATGAATGAAACTAAATAAAAAAGAAAAAAAGTTCTTGTAAATGAAGAAAGATTGATCGATGAAATTCACAGACAAAACAATTAAAAGACTGATATTAACGCAAGAAAATGAGATGAATATTCCAGAAATATGACCTTGTATTCGATATGTTATAGAGATAGCATTTCAAATTAACTGTGAAAAGTCAGAATTTTAAAGTCAATCACAATGCTAATTAAAGTCACTTTGTAAAAAATATCAAGAGAAATCTGATGACTTTTCACCATATAAAACATAATTAACTATGGGGTTTAAATGATAAAAAACATAATCATACAAAAATTAAAACGTTATTTCAGACAGTATAGGCAAGTGTCTGATCTTGAGTTTTTCTGACAAAAAAAGAAAGAAGAAAATTTTTTACAAATAAAATCTTAAACATTTTGTAAAGGAAAACATTCTGAAAATAAGTTCAGTTATATCTTAAATATCACAGAAATGTCACAGGCAAGAAAATGAAGCTTAATAAGGATGGAGGTGGTCACTCTTTCCTGGAAAAATGGAGTGATGACGGCTGCTCCTCTCCACCAGGGAAAGGACTACTCTCTGGTAATGATGCTGGGATAGAATAAAAAGTTACACACTTCATGACTATCTGAGGATTTAAAGGCAGGAAACCTATAGATGAGAGCTTGGCAGTGATAGATCCATTACACAGAGAGGAATTATAAAATTGGTCAAAGGTACATGTTATTCAGTTTAGCACAAAGTGGTCCCAACAAGAAGACAGATTTCTCTTCTTCTATTAGCCTGTCAGGAAAGTTCTTTCTTCTAACATGACTATTTTTGGGGATCTACTGCAAAGATTATAACTTTACACATGAATCTCACCCGATGGGCTGCCTAGTAATCAGATTGACTACATTTGTGGAAGAAATCATTGGAGAAGCTCAACATTGGCAGTCAAAACTTCACCAGGGAAGACTGTGGGCCAGAACTTCAAGTACTCACATGCAAGTTTTAATTGAGGTTTAAGAAACTTAAAATAAGTCCATAGAAGCCAAGATATGATCTTGAATCAATTCCATTTTAATTTCAAGATCATCACAGGAATAGGTTTGAGGCATTGAACACCAATGATTGAAGATCAGATGAGTTGCAGGATGATATTAAGGATATTATCCATAAAGAAAGCAAAAAGTCATTACAAAACTGAGGAGAAAGAAAAAAAAAGTCTAATCAGATGTCAAAAGAGACTATAAAAATTGCAATGAAAAGCCAAACCAAAGTGAAAATCATGCCCAAATAAAAGAGCTTAACTGAAGATTTCAAAGGGCAGCTTGGGAGGCCAAAGCAACATCCTAAAATGGAAGGTGCAGAGAGCTGGAATTGGAGACAAAAAAAGGAAAGAACTCGCTCTGCATTTCTCTCAAGCTGAGAGAACAGAAAAACTAAAGCCTCTAATGACAATATTGAAAGACGGTATGGGCATTATATTGAACAACCCAGAAACATCAAAAGAAGATGGAACGCATACACAGAGTCACTGTTTCAAAAACAACTGATACTGAAAAATTTCAGGAAGTACCATATGAATAGGAGTCAATGGTAATGAAGGGTGAAGTGGAAGCTGCATTAAAGGTATTGACAAAAAAATAAGGCCCCAGGAGTTGATAGGATACCAATTGACTTGTTCCAATTAATAGATGCAGCCTTGGAAGAGCTCAATAGTTTATACCAGGAAATTTGGAGGACAGCTGTCTGGGCAATAGATTGGAAGATTCCCAAAAAAGTTGATCCAACTGAAAGTGGAAACCATTGAACAATGTCATTAATACCACTTACAAGCAAAATACTGCTGAAGATCATTAAAAAATGACTAGAACAGTACATAGATAGGGATGTGCCAGAAGTTCAATCAGGATTTAGAAGAGACCAGGGACATTATTGCTGATGTCAGATGGATCCTGACTAAAAGTAAAGAATACTAGAAGAACGTCTATTTGTGCTTTACTAACTATGCAAAGGCATTTGTCTTTGTGGATTATAACATGTTCTGGTTGACATTGAAAAGAATAGGAGTCTCATAGCAATTGATTTTGCTCATGTGAAACGTATACCTGGACCAGGAGGCTGTTGTGTAAACAGAACATGGGAATATTGCATCGTTTAAAATTGAGAAGAAAGTGCATCAAGGTTGTATCTGAGTTATGTAGGTCCAACGATGTCAGTTAGAAAATTCAGGTGCACTTGATTCCGCTCATGATTTTTCTGTCACTTGTTATGCTTCAGAGAGCTGGACAATGAATAAGGATGATTGAAAAAGGATTGATGCCTTTGAAATGCGGTATTGGCCTAGATTGCTGAATATCCCATGGACTGCCAAAAGAATAAACAAGCATAACTTGAAGAAAATGCAGCCAGAGTTCTTCTTGAGGCAAATATGAGGAAGCTTTGTCTCACATACTTTGAGTATGTTGCTAGGAGAAGTTATTATTTGGAGAGGGACATCATTCTTACAAAGGTGGCGGTCTCAGCAAAGAAGAGGGAGATTCTCAACTAAGTGAACTGACATGGTGACTGCAATCGGCTTGATTATGTCAGAGACTGTGAGGATGACACAGGATAGGACACGGTTCAGATCTGTTCCTTATAAGGTCACCATAAGTCATGCTTAATTTTAAACCATGTAGTGTTTCCTTGGTCTGTTCACACAACAGCCTCCTGTTCTAGGTATATGCTTCATATGAGCACAAATAAGTGCTCTGAGATTTCCATCCTTCTCAATGTTAGCCATAACTTGTTATTGTCCATACAGTCAATTGCCTTCACATAGTCAAAAAAACACAAATCAACATTTTCATGGCATTTTTACTTTGAATCAAGATTCATCTGACATCAGCAAAGACATCCCTGGTGCCATGGTCTCTTCTAAATCCTAATTGAACTTCTGACAATTCTCTATCTTTGTACTGTTCTAGTTATTTTTGAATGATTCCAATATTGTGCTTACATGTGATATCAATGATAGCTTCCACATTCTGTTGGATCACCTTTCTTAGATGTGGGAACAAAAATGGATCTCTTCCAAATTGTGGTCCAGACAGCTATATCCCAAATTTCCTGGCATAGACTGCATCCAAGGCTGCATCTGTTAATTGAAGCAAGTAAATTGGTATGCCATCAATTCCTGGAGACTCTGCTTTGTCTTCTCATGCTGCCCTATAAAATCTTCTGTTCATACCATTTGACCCAGCAATTCCACTACTGGGAATTTACCCTAAAAAAAACCATAACCATCACCCAAGCAGATAGGTGCACACCCATGTTTATTGCAGCTTTGTTTGCAATAGCAAAGAGCTGGAAACAACCCAAGTGTCCATCAACAAATGAATGGATGGAGAATCTGTGGTATATTCACACAATGGAATACTATGCAGCAACATTGAAAAACAAGGAACTCATGAAATATTATGCAAAGTGGATGACCCTAGAGGACGTTATGCTGAGTGAAATATCTCATCAAAAAAGGACAGATATTGTATAGGGCCATTGTTGTAAAATGGGATGGACATCAGGGTTGAGGGAAGAAAAAAAAGGATGGGAGGAATGATGTATATTGCATTGAAACAGATGAGGGAGAGATCTGTTTAAAAGGGACATATGAATGGATATTCTTGTCATTACAGAAGTCCAGAATGAAGGCTGCATAGGGAAGTAGAATTGAGGGGGGGCGTATTTCATAACAATGAAAGAGTTTTTCTTTTCAAGGAGAAGAGTAATTTGGGGGAGCGGGGGTGGGCAGGGAGAAAAGTGCAACAATGAATGACTGGAAATCCTAAGTCTCTGTAAACTTTCATTGAAATTAATAATAATTTTTAAAAAGGCATACAGTTTGAACCTACCAAAAAAATTCTTCTGTTCGGCTCTTTTACTTCAGCATTTTCCTTTGTTTTGTCTTCTCGATGCTCTAGTGCAATTAATAAGTTAGTGGGTCAGGGTTGTATTCTCTCTCCATACCTATTCAATCTGTATGCTGAGCAAATTATTCAAGAAGCTGAACTCTATGAATAAGAATGAGGCATCAGGATCTGAGGGAGACTGAGCAGTAACCTATGTTATGCAGATGACATAACCTTGCTTTCTCAAAGTGAGGAGGGCTTGAAGCAGAGGACTTATTACAGAGTATCAAAGAATACAGCCTTCAATACGGACTGAATTTTGGTTTTTTAAATTATTGACATTTTAATGGAAGTTTACATAGACTGGATTTCCATCCATTCATTGTTGCACATTTTATTGTTGTTGTTGATTGCCTTCAACAACATGTTGAGCATGACTCATAGTGACCCTATGAACAAAAGGCCTGAAGTCCCTTTACAACTATTGACATTTATCAAAGGGCATAGAGTTTCCAGAGGCATGTTATTTAGGAAGTGGATGCTACACCTATTTCCAAACCTTTCATAGTATGTTGTTGTGGTTATGTGCCATTGAGTTGCCTGTTATGTATAGCAAACCTATGTAGAGCAACTCTGAACCCTTCCCTGTCCTGAGCCAGTCTCATTAATTCTGGCACACCAACCGCCATCACCCCAGTCACTGTATCAATCCATCTCATCCGGGGTCTCCCTCTCCTGCACTGTCCATCCACGCTTTCAAGCATGATGTCCTTCTCCAAGGACCAATCTTTCCTGGCCACGTGCCCAAATCAAGTGAGGCAGAGATTAAAAATCCTAGACTCCAAAGAGAGACTTGGTTTCATCCTCTCCAATACAGACCTGTTTGTCTTCTTGGCAGTCCATGGTATGTTCAAGACTTTTCTCCAGCACCACAACTCAAAGACACCTATTCTTCTGTCATCCTTAGTCATTATCTAACTCTCTGAAGCATAGCAAGTAATTGAGACGGCCATGCCCTGAATTAGGTGCATCTTTGTATCTAGACTGACATCGTTGCTTTTCAGCACTCTGGAGAGATCCATGACAGCAGATTTTCCCAGTGCAATTCATCTTTTGATTTCCTAATGGCTGGTGTTAAGACTGTTGATTGTGGATCCGAGCAAGCTATAATTGCCAACAACCTCAATCTCTCCTCCAGTATCTTAACATCAAGAAAATAAAGATTCTTATCACTGGACCAATAGGCAACATCATGGTGGGTGGGGAAAAGATTGAAACTGTTAAAAATTTCATCTTGTTTGGGTTCACAACTAATTCCCTTGGTATCAGCAGTCAGGAAATTGGGAGATGTATTGCACTGGGAAAGTGTATTGTTTAGGGACCTCTCCAAATTATTGGGGAGTATTCAGGTCAGTTTGAGGACTAAGGTGCATCTGATTCAGTCCATGGTCTTTTCAATCACTTGCTATGCTTCTGAGAACTGAACACCGAATCAGGCTGGCAGAAGACTTGATTTCTTTGAGCTGTGGTGTGGGGGAAGAACACTTAACATCCCATGGACTGCCAAAAGAACAAACAATAATGTCTTGAAAAGGGTGCAGACAGAGCGCTCTTTAGAGGCAATGATGATGAGGCTTCACCTCACATATTTCAGGCACATTGTTAGGAAAGGCTATTTCTTGGGAAGGGACATGATTCTTGGAACGGCAGAGGGTCAGCAAAGGAGAGGAAGACCCTTGATCAGGTGGATTGACATGGGTACTGCCACATGGACTATAATATGTCAGGAAGTATGAGAGTGGCACAGGATGGGACAGGGTTCAGATCTGTTTTTTGTAAGGTCACTATGAGTCATACTTGACTTGGCAGCACCTAATAACAACAATAACATGAGTCATACTTGACTTGTGGCACCTAACAATAGCAACACACCTGTGAAACATCAGAGAAAAGGCATGTTACACTTAGGGTGTGTGACCAAGTGAGAAAGGCAGCTATACAAAAATCCAGCAGGGATTTCAGACTCATGTCAAGAGTTTAAGATGGAGTTGTTATGTTATTAGGTTGACACTACTGAGTTGGAACCTACTCATAGTTAACCCGCCAGTGAGTTTCCAGAGACAGTAAGTATCACAAGAAGAGATAGCCTCCCTCTTTTAGGTGAAATAGCTGGTGGATTCAAACCACATGCTTTGGGTTGATAGTGCAGCTCCTTGTCACCAGAGCTCATTAAAATGGGTTGTTGTTGTTGTTGTTGTTAAGTGCCATTGAGTCGTGACTCGTTGCGACCCTATCAAGGAAAGACCTGAACATTGTGTAACTTTCATGGTTTCTCCATCTTCATAGAGTTTCTGGAGGCAAACCATTTCAGAAGTGGATGCCACTCCTGCTTCCAAGCTTGTTTTAATTGGGATGCTCCACTAAACACTGTGCATCATGGGTAATCATTATCACATTTGACACATCAGTGTCACAGTGTTTAGTATTACAGCAACTACGAGTTACCTCTGTACAGCAAACGGACAGAGTAGTGCTATACCACTTAGAAGAATGTTTGGCAAAAAACCAATTAAAACCAGGCCTGAAGGCTGCAGATTAAAATCACCCACCTTTGGTTTGTTAGCATAGGGTTCCATTTTTATGCTGTCCTATTTATACACAAATCAAGTGCCTCTGATGTTAGGCTTTTACACAGGTGAAATGTTTTTAGTGTGTATTTTAGATACAGAATTGGTACTCATTCAGGATAAATTGTTCTATAATTAACCTATTAAATAAAAGTGCAGTTGTGTGAAATGAAATCTTAAAATGTAAACTATAGGGAGAAGGGAAATGAAATCTAAAGCATCCATATAATCAATTGAAATTGGGAAGTAGTCAAGTGGAGAGGAAGTAACAGTGTGCAAACAGTTAGGATCTCACTCAGGGAATTAAAAAAATAAGAGAAAATTAGAGAAAAATTAGTTTGAATATGTTTAAATTTTAAAGACAATCATGAGGAAAACAAATAGACTATAATGTTCTAGCAAGATACTAGAGGAAATATAAGAGCACTAGAAATATAAGTAATATAAGAAGAGGAACTTGTCAAGAATTTATAAGACCAAACAATTTGTAATTGTGGTTGTTAGATGCAGTTGAGTTAACTATAACTTATAAGACATTGGGGGGAAAGTTGGAAATCTTGCGGAAGGCAAAAATGAAAATAATTAGGAAAGATATATCTGTCAAATATAAATAAGAGTGCAATGGTAGTAGTATTCAATATTGGACAAATGCACCTACAACCAAAACACCTTAAATGAGGTGATTTTTATATCGACAAGAGATTTTGTTCATGAGTATATAGCAATGATAACTTTACACTGTGGTGCAAAGAATTAAGAAATAAAATGTCCCTTTCACCCATAGCCTTTCCTTTTTGTGATGAACTTTAACTGTATTGTAAGGTCTAGACTTTGTGTGTGTGTGTGTGTGTGTGTGTGTGTGTGTGTGTGTGTGTGTGTGTTTATGACCTTATTCTGGAGGAGCAGTTGGTTACATTAGTGAGGTTGGATTATGATGAGATGTGTCTTGAGTCCTCACTTTATTAGAAGTCATAACTCAAGTCACCCCACTTAGTTCTCTTGGAAGGGATGGTTTATAGCCCTGGGGTCCTATAGAGAGGAATGTTATTGGAAGGCAAGAGCCTTTATTCCTCTGAACATTGCCTCTAACCTGATGCAGTGGCTCTGACAGCTGAGAGTCACAACTGAGAGTTGCAGATGTCTGGACTATGCTTCACCATCCTTTGCAAATACGTACATTGACCTGTATCAGCCACCCTTCAAACCAGTTCCATGGATGTGGGATTTACTGTCTCCACATGCTTGTGAGCAATTTCCCTGATGGTTTGAGTTTCTGTTACCTTTTCCATGGAATTACAGAGCCTTAAGACAGAGATTGGAATTTTAGTGCTAAGGGGAAGAGGAATAATTGATTTTGGAGATTATGACATAATACAGAAGTTTAGGAAAGTTGTACATTTAGGACATTTTTAACATTTACCTTGTAAAAATCAGTTTTGTACAAATTCTTTTAAAATAAATTGTTCAAGCTTGGACGAAAATAATATAATGTTTAAACTCCTAACCCATTCATGTTATTTGCCATGAGAAAGGGAGGCTACAGGTAACTGCTGAAAAGAGTGGCACCTGGAAAAGACCTGAGCTCGATCTGTAACCTGAAGTGGACAGCTCCAGCCAGCTCTCTAACCTGTCACCACAGCATTGAATCCATGTCTATGCATGGGGAATTCACTCTCACATCCTCCAGATTATTCTGTGCATTTATATAGCTCCTCTCAGCTCACTCTTCCTGTATGGATTGAAATACCTCCCATCCCCCCCAAAAAAAGTATGTTTAAGTCTTACTCCTATCCCTGTAAATATGACCATACTTAGAAACCAGGCTTTCTTTTGATATGCTAGTGAGGTCACAGCAGAAAAGTTTCAGTCCTTCATAAACCGAGAATGAGCATTTGTAGATGCAGTGTCAGCAAAGTCTGGTTCCGTTGGTGCTCTAACTTGGACTTCCATATCTGTAGGATAATGCACACCTGTTCTTAACAGGAAGAGGCTGTTAAGCTCTATGATCTGTTGGCTCTGTAGTCCTTAGTTCTAGTTGCTAACTTAATCGATAGGGTGTTGTGTTGCCATCAGCTCCTCCAGTAAAAGATGGGAAATCTGCTCCTGTTCAGTTTACAACCTTGGAAAACCTGCTGGAGGGTCAGCTACGAGTCAGCCGTAAGTGAGTGAGAGTGCATTCTTTAGGGACATCCATTTTTAATTTTTGTTATGGCTGTACTAAATACCTAAGACACTGCCTACCATCACCAACATCACCCTGTAAGAAGCCATCTTCCTACTGGGATTCAGTGTAATTCCCAAACTTCCCTTCAACATTGAAATTGTCTTATTTGCCCTCCAAAGTAACTTCACACTATCACAGCTTATAAGGCCCAGCATTTGCTGGACTATGTTGCTTTGTTCTGTTCTCTGTATATGCCCCTTTCCATTCTTGTAACCCTGACTTCTTTGTGATTTCTCTAGTATAAGCAGCTTCTTCTTTTGTATTTGAACTTGGCTGTTGCCACTACATAGATCACCCAGCATGCATACTTTGCACAACAGACTCCCATATTCATTAAATTCTTGGTTCAAATGCCAGCTCTTTTAATTAATGTAGCTTATGTAATTGTAATTAAATTAAAATGTCACAAAACACTAATCCTTTAAAACATCCTTTACAATAAATATAGGAATACAAAGGGGCTACTTTAAATTCCAATTGAAGCTTAGCCTTCTCTCCAAAGCCCTTGTTCCCTGATAAGCAACGAGGCAGGATATTTTACTTTCATGTAGAGCCTTTGGGCCAAGAAATGAAGCAATTTTTTAAAGCAAGTATTAAACCTACTGCTGGAATCTGTCAGAAATGGGCTTGCTGCTCATCTTTTAAAGCTGAAGTGAATTCATTAAACCTTTCAGGATTGAAGTGACTACCATGAAGGAATTCTTTCTCACATTTTCTCCTTATGATGAAAACAAACTGTGATAATTAATTCAAATATCTGCAACAAAACCTGTTATAAAGACCACAAAATCTATCTTCAAAGTAGTGATTTGAGCTCAGGCATTCTTGTTTTCTTTTTACTGAAATCCAGCTGGAGTAACTAAGTGAATGTGAATTTCAGACAACAAAAACACTGGAGCTGGAAAACTCTGAAGGTCAATCCTGTTACCAGCTAGGAAGCATTTCGGGAACAGAGTAGATGGAAAAGGTCGGAGGTGAGCCCAGGTGAAGGGGTTATGGGGTATGTATAGTTGGCTGAATAAAACATAAGGATGTCTACAGAATGCCACAGGTGGTGTGCTCTTCAAATTTATTCTCTATCTTAAATTTCAAGTTGTTTCTCTAATTTCAGGTGAAATAGAGCCTAGGATTTGGGTTCCACAATATATGTGACCTATCAATATTACTTTCTTTGGGGGTTGGGAATTTGAGAAACTAAACTAGGAACATTTGTCATGCTACCAAGCCCTTGGTCCTCACCATTGCCTTCCTGTATCTCTGCTCTGCAGGGATAGTCTGCTTCTTCAGGCAACTGGGCTGCTTTGCATTGATAATAAATCTCTGCCCAAGGAGCATGAGGAGTGGCAAGTCTAACCTTTGGTACTACAGAGGTTATTGATGAGGACAGTTCACCTTTATGAAGTGGGTAGAAATCAGACTAAGCCACCCTCACATTGTAGCTGCTCTTTTTACAGTTAGTGTCAAGAATGGTGAGATTCCTTGCTCCAGACTCATAGAAATTTGGTTTGGTTTTGTAAATATGGAGTTTGTGATGATGCACAATTAAAATGGTTATTTTTAGTTTCTACAAAGTTGGGGAGGAAACCCAACAAGTTACTTTTACTGCTAGAAAGATGGAAAGAAAAGTTGAGAAGACACTTTCTGGCCTGAGACAACAAAGAATAAAGAGAAAATGGATAATTTCTTTGAAAAACAACAACAAAAATAAAGTAAATGTAAATCACTTAGAAATAAAGGATAAAGGAAAGTAAAATGTCAAAATCTGATTCAAACTTTAAAAGAAATTTTGTGATAAAAATATTACTGTTTATGGTTTTTATTACAAATAAAATAAACCTGACACATAATAGACAGTAAGCTCAAAAGGAAATAGGAAAGATAGTCTAAGGTCAAAGCATAAAAAATAACACCATCCTCAAAGAATTTCTATGGGCCAGCATACATACCCAACCTATGAGGACAGAGAAGAATGACCCTGGATAGCTTCCTAAACTGAAATCTTTACAGGAGTATATTGTCAAGTCCTTCCTTCCAGGGAATGGCTTCTTGTTGTTAGGTGCCATCAAGTTGACTGTGATGCATGTCAACCCTATGAAAAACCTGAACTTTGCCCTACCCTGTGCCATCCTCTTCTTCCCTAATAAATTTGAGCCATTTTACGGTCACTATTTTAATCCACTGGGTTTAGAAGGGGTCATGGTACTAGGGATATTGTAGCTTATGTTAGATGGATCTTGACTGAAAGCAAGGAATACCAGAAGAATGTCTATCTGTGTTTCATTGATTATGCAAAGGGGTTTGACTGTGTGGATCATAACAAACTGTGGCTGACTTTCAGAAGAATGGGAATCCCAGAACATTTGATCGTGCTAATGAGAAACCTATACTTGAACCAAAAGGCAGTCATCAGAACAGAGCAAGGAAACACTGCATGGTTCAAAATTGGGAAAGGCGTACGCCAGGGATGTGTCCTGTCTCCATACCTTTTCAACCTGTATGCAGACCAGATTATCTGGGAGACTGGTGGGGTCAAGATTTGTGGAAGATCTATAAACAATCTGAGTTATGCAGATGACACAACCCTGCTTGCAGGAAGTGAGGAAGACCTGAAGCGCTTGCTGCAGAGGGTCAAGGACTGCAGCCTCCAATGTGGATTGAGGCTCAATTTCAAGAAGACTAAGATTCTCACCACTGGGCCAATTGGCAGCATCAGGATGGATGGTGAAGAGACTGAGATTTTTCAAAGCTTTAGTTTGCTTGGATCCACAGTCAACACTCTTGGCACCAGTTGCCAGGAAATTAAAAGACGTATTGCGATGGGAAAGTCTGCTGTTAGGGACCTCTCCAAAGTGCTGAAGAGCAATAGTGTCTCTCTAGAGACTAAAGTGCGTCTGATACAGGCCATGGTCTTTGCAATCACGTTATGCATCAGAGAGTTGGACAATGACTAAGGAGGATAGAAGGAGAATTGATGCCTTTGAGCTGTGGTGCTGGAGAAGGGTGTTGAGGGTACCATGGACTGCTAGGAAAACCAACAGATCCATCCTGGAAAGGGTTAAATCTGGCAGCTCCTTAGAGAAAAGGATTATGAGGCTCTGTCCAACATCCATTGGACATGTTCTAGGGAGGGACCAGTCCTTGGAGAGGGACATCATGCTTGGGAGGGTGGAGGGACAGGCCAGGAGGGGAAGGCCCTCTATGAGGTGGATTGATTCAATGACTGGGGCAATTGGGATGGGTGTATCGGAGATGGTGCGATTGGGACAGGATAGAACAGAGTTTAGGGCTGTTGTACATAGTATCCCTATGAGTCACAAGTGACTCAACGGCACATAACAACAACAGCATTTTAATCCACAATCTGTGTTATGCAGATGACACAACCCTGCTTGTCGAAACTGAGGAGGACCTGAAGCACTTACTGCAGAGGGTCAAGGACTGTAGCCTCCAATATGGATTGAAGCTCAATGTCAAGAAGACAAAGATTCTCACCACTGGTCCAATTGGCAGCATCAGAATGGATGGTGACGGGATTGAGATTGTTCACAACTTTAGTTTGCTTGCTTCCACAGTAAACACTCTTGGCACCAGCAGCCAGGAAATTAAAAGATGTGTTGCAATGGGAAAGCCTGCTGTTAGGGACCTCTCCAAAGTACTGAAGAGCAATCGTGTAACTCTGGAGACTAAGGTGCATCTGATACAGGCCATGGTCTTTGCAATCACTTGTTATGTGTCAGAGAGTTGTACAATAACTAGGGATTATAGAAGGAGAATCAATGCCTTTGTGCTGTGATGCTGAAGAGGAGTATTGAGTGTACCATGGACTGCTAAGAAGACAAGCAGGTTCATCTTGGAGAGGGTTAAACCGGGCTGCTCCTTTGAGGCAAGAGTTCTGAGACTTTGTCTGACATACTTTGGATACGTTGTAAGGAGGGACCAGTCCTTGGAGAAGGTTATCATGCTTGGGAGGGTGGAGAGACAGCATAGAAGGGGAAGACCCTCTGTTAGGTGGATTTATTCAGTGACTAGGGTAATCAGGGTGGGTGTGCTGGAGACAGTGCTATTGGCACAGGACAGAGGAGGGTTTAGGGCTGATGTACATAGGTTTGCTATGAGTCGCAAGTGGCTCGACAGCACATAACAATAACAACAACATTTTAATCCATATTGTTGAGAGACTTCCTGTTCTACAGCAACTTCGACCCTTCCAAGCGTGTTATATTTTTCTTAAAAGTATGCTCAAAGTATGTGAGATGAAGCTTCAACATCTTTGTCTCTACGGAGCACCCAAGGTCGCACTTTCTCCGATACAGACTTGTTTGTTCTTTTGACAGTCTATAAGATATTCAGTAACCTTCTCCAACATCTGCTGTCCAGGATCTCTCCAAAGTGAAAAAGAGCAATGATACCAGTTTGAAGACAAAGGGTGCTTCATTCAAGCTAAATTGGAAGAGTGACATCCATTTCCTAAACAATATGCCTCTGGAAACTCTGTGAACTTTGATAAATTATAATAGTTATAGAAAAGCTTCAGGCCTTTGTTCATAGGGTCACTATGAGTTGTGCTTAACTCGACAACAATCAATAACAACAATATGCATTTGAAAATTGAACAGTGACTAAGGATGGCATAAGACGAACTGATGAGCTGTTGTGGAGCTGTGGAAGAGTACACAATGGTTAGTGAGTTAAAACCATTGCCTTTCCTTTGGGTCAACAGGTGAACACTTGATAAATAAAACTGAATTCTGATTGTTTGAAAAGACCCATATAGTAAACAAACCTTTAAAAAATGTAGTGAAAATAAGAGTGAGAAAATAACAATAGATTACATTAGTAATAAAAAATAATGTAATTACAGAAATGGAAAAGATATGAAAATATGAA
>NW_006400116.1:952813-967598 GCF_000299155.1 Elephantulus edwardii
AAGCAGACTCAGTAAGTGGTAAAGATGCTGAATAGATGGATGACATGAATAAATGCAGATAGATCCGAAGATGTATTATAGCAGCACAGTTCATGAGTGAGTGATGCTGACTTTCAAGGATCTCACTATTCCTTTGATATTTAATTTGTAAATGAACACAGAAAAACACAAAGTTTCCAGTTCATTTTAAGGACTTAATAAATCCTGAAAATGATACTGCTTAAAAGAGAAGCATAAGACAAATATCTCCTAAGAATAAATATTTTTAGAAGCCTAATTTATATATGAGCAAATTGAATCCAAAGCATAATAAAGGATATTTCATGCCAAAAAAAATTAACCTAGTAATTTTGGCATGCTTTTGCACTAGTGAATCTATTAATACACTTTCCCATATTAATTTGGTTAAAAGAAATAATGGTATGATCATGTAGACACACATTTCAAGTCTATTTTATAATGTTTACCATGCATTCCTGATAAATAACTTAAAAATCAAACTCACTGCTGTTGAGTTGATTCTGACTCAGGCCATCACTGAGTTTTCAAGGACTGTAAATCTTTACGAGAGAAGATGGTGCAGCTTTGCTTGTGGAGAAGCTTTTAGATTCAAATCATCAATTTTTTAATTAGTGCCCCCATACATACATAATCCAGTATACCACCAGTTTGTGAGAAATACCTTTTAAATATAAATAAATTAGAAATATGGTAAAAGTTAATGTTAGAAATAAAAAGAAAAAACAAGACAGAAAAATTCTCATTAAAATCATGAACAAGACAAGGATATCCAAGTTGATAGTTAAAATTCAACATTTCTCTTGTTTTTTTCACAGAAAAGTCAGGACTAGTCACAGTGTTAAAAGTGATATTTAGGAATTGAATCACTTCTTAATGTACTTTTTATTTTTAATTACTTTTATTAATTTTTGGAGCTCTGGTGGTCCAGTGGCAAGAAGCTGCTCTGTATTCCTGAAGGCACACTGTTTGAATCATTTCCCTATGTACTTTATAAAAAATTACTTTTATTAATTTTTTTTTAAAAGTCACAAGAAAATTTCCAATAACAAAATCAATTTTAAAAGTCCTAAGTGTAGCTATTCAGAAAATAGTTACAATCTAAAAAGGGGAAAAAATGTTCTGAGTAGAGCAAACCATTAACTAGTCCTTGGTTACTACCTGAAGTGTTGGTGGTTTGACTCAGTTATCAGTGTGAGAAAAGACTGCAATTTCACTCTGAACACTCTAGAAAGCACACTTCTACCCTGACATATGTGGTGTTGCCAGGTGTCAGAATCTGTTTGACAGCAAGATAGATTGATTGAAAGAAAAAAAATTCTAAAGGAGCTATGACTAAATTGTGATATGAATAAATTGAGAGTCATGAAATTTTAATTGAAGCATGTATGAATAAATGGCAAGAAATACCATGCTCCCTTAGCTTTTTACTGGCAGTTCATGATATATTCTAAACACTTCACCACCACCAAAATTTAAAGGCACCATTTCTTTTTCAGTCTTCTTTATTCATTGTCCAACTTTCACATGCATACTGTTGCTGTTGTTATGTGTCATTCAGTTGCTTCTGACTCATGGTGTTTAGTACAATACCTTTCAATTCTGCTCTATCCTGAGCCAGTCTTACTGTCTCTGACAAATGTACCCCCATTATCCCAGTTACTGTGTCAATCCATCTCATCAGTTGTCTTCTTCTCCTGTGCTGTCCTTTCACTCTTAAAGCATGATGTCCTTCTCCAAGGACTGGTCACCGCTGGCAATATGCCCAAAGTATGTGAGACTGGTGTTTGTTCTCTTGGCAGTTCATAGTATGTTCAGTACTCTTCTCCAACCCCACAACTCAAAGGCATCAATTCTTTTCTCATCATCTTTGGTCATTGTCCAGCTCTCTAGTATATAACAACTAATTGCTAAGACCATGGCTGGAATGAGGTGTATCTTAGTTTCCAGACTGACATCATTGCTCTTCAGTACTCTAGAGAGATCTGTGACTACAGTCTTCCCCAGAGCAATATATCTTTTGATTTTTTGACTGCTGGTGCCAAGAGTGTTTATTGAAGACTGGAACAAGATGAAATTGTTGACAACCTCCATGTCTTCTCCATCTATCATGGTGCTGTCAATTGCTCCAGTGATGAGAATCTTTGTCTTCTTGATATTGAGCTCAGTCCTGAAGATTGTAGTTCATGACCTTCTGCAGCAAACACTTCAAGTCCTCATCAGTTTCTTGTGAGCAAGTAGTTGAAAATATGAAGGCATGGATTCACACCTTAGCCCTTATCCTTGGTGTTTTGCCCTTTGTTGCCTCATATACTGATTTTTACCACTTTAAAGGCATTCTAGGAAGCAGATTTCCCCTACACAACATGTCTGGTTTGCCCCTATTTCCACCCCCAATACAACATGTTTTTTTTACTTCTTGATTGCTGTTAACATATTTTTTTAATTTCAGATCCAAGAGAAATTAAATAGTTCACAATTTCAGTCTTCTCTTTTTCTATCATGAAGTTGCCTATTGGCCCAGTGGTGAGGAATTTTGTTTTCTCAATGTTGAAATATTATCTATATTGATCTTCTGTGTAAGTTCTTCAGATTTTCTTTCTGCAAAGCAAGGTTGTGTCATGTGCCATCTATTTGCTCATTTAGGTTAACAGTAGAGAAATGCAGTTATAGAATTAGTGGTAGAGTCCAGACTGGAAGTCAGTCAAAATAAGAAAAAAATATATTGGCAAACGTTCTTTAATAATTGGAACACAGAATATATGTAGTCTGAATTAGCCTGAAAACTAGAAACTGTGAAAAGGAAATGGAATACATAAACATCAACATTCTAGGAATTAGTGAGATGAAATGAACTAGCTTTAGTCACTTTGAGTCAGATAATCACATCATTTTTTATACTATAGTGGGAATGAAAAACAGAAGAATGGCATTGCATTCATAGTCAAAAAGTAAATTTCAAGTTCTATCCTGAAATATAATGTTGTGAGTGATAGGATATCACCCATATGCATACAAAGCAGACCTGTTAATATGACTATTATTCAAACACACACTCCAACATTTAGAGCCAAAGGGAATAAATTGAAATTTTTTACTAAATCTTATAGTCTGAAATGGACTGAACATGAAATTAAGATAATAGCTGACTAGAATGCAGAAATTGCAAACAATGAAGAAGAAATTGTGATCAGAAAATAAGGGCTTGAGGATAGAAATGAGGCTGAAAGTAGAATGATCAAATTTTGTATTTTCAATGAATAAATCATTGAAAATACCTTTTTTAAAAAACAAAAATGGTGACTTTACATATGGACCTCACCTGATGGACTGCATAGGAATCAGATTGACTACATCTTTGAAGGAATTGCTGGAGAAGCTTAATATCAGCAGTCAAAACTAAGCCAGCAATGAACTGTGGGTCAGACTATTAATTACTCATGTGAAAGTTCAAACTGAGGCAGAAAAAAAAAAATAAAAACACATCAATGAAAACCAAAATGTAATCTTGAATCTAATCCATCTGATTTTCAAAATCCTCTTAAAAATAGGTTTGAAGCATTGAGCACCAATGATTGAAAACCAGATGAATTGTGGGATGATATCAAGGAAATCATCCATGAAGAGAGCAAAAGGCCATTACAAAGGTAGAAGAGAAAGAAAGAAAAAGAAACTACTGAACTGGACACCAGAAGAGACCCTGAAAACTGCACTGGAGCATTGAGAAGCCAAAAAAAAAAAAAAGGTAAACATGTTGAAGGAAAAGAGTTGAATAGAAGATTTCGAAGGACAACTTGAGAAGACAAAGCAAAGAATTATAATGGAATATACAAAAATCTGGAATTGGAGAATAAAAGGGAAAAAATTTGCTATGCATTTCTCAAGCTGAGAAAACAGAAAAAACAAATTTCTCTCAACATTGAGTTGCAATATTAAAAAGATACTATGGGCAAAATATTGAATAACTTCGAAAGCACCAAAAGAAGATGAGGGGAATACACAGAGTCACTGTCCCAAAAAGAACTGACTGACACTGAAAATTTCAGAAAGTACCATATGAAGAAGAGCCTGTAGTCATGAAGGGGGAAGATGAAGCTACATTGA
The DNA here is from genome assembly GCF_000299155.1 of Elephantulus edwardii. Classification (NCBI taxonomy): domain Eukaryota; kingdom Metazoa; phylum Chordata; class Mammalia; order Macroscelidea; family Macroscelididae; genus Elephantulus; species Elephantulus edwardii. Next base: position 956,936 of record NW_006400116.1, read on the forward strand.
AGGTACTGATGAAAAAATAAAACCCCAGGAATAGATGGCATACCAATTAACTTGTTTCAATTAACAGACACAGTGCTGGATGAGTTCTCTAGTTTATGCCAGAAAATTTGGAGGACAGTTATCTGGGCAATGGATTAGAAGAAGTCTGTATTTGTTCCCATTCCCAAGAAAGGTGATCTAACAAAATATGAAAATTATCAGACAATATAATTAATACCACGTGCATGCAAATTAATGCTGAAGATTTTAAAAAGGCTGAAACAGCATGTAGATAGGGAACTGTCAGAAGTTCAGTCAGGATTTATAAGATCTGTGACATCAGGAATATCATTTTGATGCCAGAGGGATCCTGGGTTAAAGTAAAGAATACCAGAAGAATGTCTATTCATGCTTTATTGACTATGCAAAGGCATTTGTCTGTGAGGATTATAACAAGTTATATATAGCTAACATTAAGAAGAATGGGAATTCCAGAACACTTAATTGTGCTCATGCAAAGCCTCTACCTAGATCAAAAGGCTAGACCAGAGCAAGGGAACAAACACACATGGTTTACAATTAAGGAGGGAGTGTGTCAGCATTGTTTTCTCTCTATATACCTATTCAGTCTCTGTAGTGTGTATATTATTCAAGAAGCTGGACTCTATGAAGAAGAACGTGGCATCAAGATCAGAGGAAGACTCACCAATAATCAGCATTATGCAGGTAATTGAAGCACTTGTTACAGAAGATCAAAGAATATAGCTTTCAATATTCATTGCGTTTCAACATTAAGAAAACAAAAATTCTTACCACTGGACCAATAGGCAACATCATGATAGATGGAGAAAAGATTGAAACTATCAACAACTTCATTTTACCTGAGGCCACGCTCAACACCCTTGGTACCAGCAATAATGAAACCAGGAGACATATTGCACTGGGAAAGTCTGCCATAAGAGACCTCTCCAAATTATTGAGGAGTAATGATGTCACTTTGAGTACTAAGGCATATCTGATTCAGGCCATGGTCTTTCCCATCACTTGCTACGCATGTGGGAGCTGAACGATGAAGAAGGATGACAGACGAATTGATGTCTTTGAGCTACAGTGTAGGAGAAGAGTACTGAACATCCTTTCCAACATTTATTACTTGCTGTGCTGTTAAACTTTGCCACTGCTACTGGGGGGAGATGATATTTCATTGCGGTTTTGTTTTCTCCAGGAAGAGGGTGGGAGCAGAGGGGTGAGGATGGCAATGGAGGGGCAGGTAATCGTAGGGTCATACAATTTGATGGTTGGAGGGAAGGGTGGGTAAAGGAAGTGGAAACTATCCAGTGTGAAAAAAAAATGTATACGAACTTTGTAAGTAAACCAGTATAAAATAAAAATTTTATATAAATAGAAATAAAAGCTGATCAGCATTAAAAAGAAGTAAAGCTGAATTAAGAAGAGGCTGTGAAACAAGGTACCATTGCTTATGTCAGTTGGATCTTGGTAAAGGGCAAGGAATTCCAGGAAGATGTTTACATATGTTTTATTGACAATAAAAAGATATTTGATTATGGGATCATAATAAATTTTGGTAACATTAAAAACAGTGGGAATTCTAGAATACTTAATTGTTCTCAAGTAGGACCTACTCATAGACCAAGAAATAGCAAGTCAAACAGAACAAGGGTAACAATAATGAAAGATTAAAAAATGTTAAAAGGTGGGTGTCTGGGCTATATCCTATTGAATCTGTATGCTAAACAAAGAAGGTAAGAACATGGAATTAAATTTGAAGGAAGATCAACAACAATCTGCTCTATGCAAATAGCACAACCTACTTTGCTGAAAATCAAGAGGACTTATAGCATTTATTGAAAAAGATAGCCTTCAGCATTGACTATATCTGAACATGTTGTTTTTATGTGCTGTTGAGTTGCCTGAGGCTCATAATAATTATATGTACAATACCTCTGAATCCTGTCCTGTTATAAGCTATTCTCACTGTCTCCAACACCTCAACCCCCATTACCCTAGACAGAGTGTCAATTTATCTCATCTGTGTCCACCTCTCATTGGCACTAAATAAATAAGCAATAAATAAGCAACATCATGATAAATGGAGAAATAATTGCAATTGCTAAGCATTTAATTTACTTGAATCCACAATACCACCAACAGAAGCAGTAGAAAAGAATCACGGTATTTGTTGTGTTTGACAATTCTGTCTGGACTTCTTTAAAGTGAAAAAGAATAAAGATATCAGTTGAAAGACTGAAATATGCATTGTTAAAGTCATGGGATTTTTCAGTTGTTTTATATGCACGTGAAAATTGGACAATGAATAGGGAAGAGGAAGTAGCACATTTTTGTTAGAGTATTGGTGAAGAACATGGCATATCTTATGGACTGCCAGAAGAATGAGCTCTTTGTCTTGAACAAAGTTTAGCCAGAGTGTTACTTAAAGGCAAAGATGGTGAGACTTCATCTCACATAATTGGGTCATGTTGTTATGAGTGTCAGTCCTTGACAAAAGATATGATACTTGGGAAAGTGGAGGGTCAATAAAGGAGAGGAAGACCCTCAAGGAACTGGAGTGACGCTGTGGCTACAGCAGTTGGTGCAAGCACAGCAGAGACTGAGGGTGGCACATGACTAGCAGGCTTTTGATCTTTTGTGCACATGGTTGCTATGTTTGGAGCTGGCTTGACAGCACCTAACAACTGTGCAACAATTAGAGAAAAGCTCCACCTTGACACCAATTACCCCATGTCAAAAACATCCATAGCAAGATGGTTTCTGTAGATTAAAAATTGTTTTATAACCACAAGAAAGAATAAATAATTCTTTGTAGAAATATTTGTCTGAGACACAAGTTATTTTCTGTAAGGCATCTCAACACCTGTGGTCTAGACATCAGGATGCACATTGTGAAAATACCAGTCATGAGAAGGAGTTAATAGTACTTCTTGTTTTTCAATATAACCTTCTAATACAGTTAACTAAATGCTTGTTTTTCACTAGTTGCCTGGCTAAGCATATTACGAGCACAGAGAGGTCAAGCAGCTTGCTCAGTGCCACAGAGTCAATTAGTAAAGAGGTTAAGATTAGAATTTTCATCTCTTACTCCAAACCAATACTCGTAGCCATTATACTAGATGCTGTTAGGTGCCTGGCCTGGCTCTTGAAGGCTGGGAGCTGCAGAGAACATGTGGGCTTTGCAGATCTGCATGGGAGTTTTTCCATTTTCTCTTGAAGTCTCAGTGTGTCCTGAGCCTTGCAATTCCAGCGGAGATCAGCAGTGCTCCCAGAACAAATGCTACCCTTGGGATGACTTCTACCCCACAAAGTAGATGTCCATCCTGAAGAGAGCTCAGGGCCCCCGTGAGACATGCGAGGCTCAGGTTTTCTGAAATACTACATTCTGATAAAACTGAATTGCCAGCTCCTGCCACAGAGCACTGTGCTGGGACCCAGTTGACCTCTGCCTAATGACGTTTCTCTCTGAGTCATGTTCCTTGTCTTATTTTCACACCAGAGATTGCTCTCCTAATCCATTGCAGTGTGCACGCTGTTAAATAATAATAATTTTTCCTGCCCTGGACCAGTTTCCATTCAGAAGAAATGGAAGTTCATGCCTTAAAAGATCAGGATTCCTACCAACCTTTTCTACATTACTGCTCTGATGGGCCATCCGTCCTCAGGTCACCAAGCCCCTTCATGCTGATGTTCATGTTAGTAGTTAGACCCTTGGGTTCCAAGCTCTCTCCCCACCATGTCTTTGGTAGTAGCTATCTCCCAACGTGGCGGTCTTCACATCTTAATGTGCTCACAGATCAAGGCTGGAGGCCTCAAAAGAATGCAGTGTGAGCTCTCATTTCACTCACAAATCTCCCACTCCAGCCATTTAAGGAGGGCCCTCTCTTTAACAGCTTTCCTATACCCAGCTGGCTGATATTAACATTGGTTTGGTGCTGTTCTTGTTCTTTTGCAGGTACTGACCACCTTTGTCAGGACTTGGCCTCCAACTATTTAAGTACAAGGCTAGCTTTCCTGGGAAATAGATACAAGTTACGTGCTCTTACATCTATCATTACAAGGGCTACCTAGGCACAGACATACACACCTCCACACAGAAGTGCGTGCACAGATAATGCCCCAGCAAATGTGTATACACACACACACGTGCACACTCCGGAGCTAGCTTAGCAGTTTTGCTTTTTTAAAATTTGAAGCCTAAGCTCCTGGAACAGTATTTAGGAAATTTTTATAAAGAATCTGACACATTCTAGATGTTAAAGAAAAGGTTAATTTCCTTAAAAAAAATCCATGGAGAGAATTGACTTCTGCAGCAACATTGAGACTGCACTGAGTTTCCCATTTATCTCCAACAGTCTTCCTACTGAATTCAGAATGCTTTCAGAGTTTAACATTAGCATTTGATTAACCTTTTATTCAAGAGACATCTGGGTTTTGTTCTACACTATTAGCTGATTTTGACTTTATTTTTATTTCGGATCATTTTCAAATGGCCACATTTTCTAGTTAACCAGGTCTTCTTTCTCATTGCTACATTTCGGTGGCAGAGCTCCAGGGAGAGCTAGTACCTCATTATTCAAAAATTGTTCACTATGGAGAAAAACCTGGACAATCTCACAGTGACAGTGAGATTTTATTCACTGGACAGAATTATTTGAAGGAAAGCCTTAGCCGCCATTGCCTTAGATAAATGCATTTTGAGTCAGAGTTGAAAATTGTATTTTATATTCAAATTTGTATACAATACAACTAAAACATGGAAACTGTCTGTCATATTTGACACTTTCAGCAGTTATTATTGCTTCTGGTAGTGATGATTCTTTTTTTGAAGGTCCTCAGAAGCCACGTGTACTAATCCACAGGTTGATTTATGATGTGCTAGGGCTGGTGCCTAGAGCTCTGGTGGCCAAACAGTAAAGAGTTGCACTACCAACCCAAAGTCAGGTGGTTCAAATCCATCAGTCTCCATGGGAGAACGATGGGAAATCTCCTCCTGTATGATTGCTGTTGTTGTTGATTGCCTATGAGTTGAGCAAAACTCATAGTGACCCTATAAACAAAAGGCCTGAAGCCCCTCTACAACTATAGACATTTATCAAGGTTCATTGAGTTTCCGGAGGCATATTATTTAGGAATGGATGTCACTGCTGCTTCCAGCCTCTATGATTACAGCCTCTGAAAACTACTAGAGTGTCAGATATGATTCGGTCCTGCTTGGATGGTACAGAACAACAGGGCTGGGATGATGCAGACTATGGTCTGACTTCTAACCCCTCATGGAAGAAAAATGTCACTCCTATTTCTTTAATAGTGATGAATCATAATCACCAGTGATAAAACTGATCCAGGATTTGACACATCTTTGATACTTTCTCAAAACCCTGGTGGCTCAGTGGTTAAAGAATTAATCTATTAATCAAAATGTTTACAGGTTGAATTCATCATAGGCTTCTGGTGAGAAAGATGTGGTAATTTGAGTCCATAAAGATTTAGAACTGTGGAAACCCTGTGGTCATTTCTACTGTGTCCGATAGGGTCACTCTGAGTTGGAATTAACTCCCTGGCAGTGGCTTTGGCTCTTTGAAGGGCTGACATTCCTCACATGTTTTCTCTTAACGTTATTGTTCTCATAGGGCCACACTGTCTTCAGGAATAGTTTAAATACAGTCTTCTTAAGATCTTAGGACTGTGGAAAAATTTACAGCATGAATATGCCTGTTCTCTCACACAAAGAAAGTTTGGGGAGAAAGCAGCAGTGGTCTTATTGAAGATGGAGCCCAATGGTAATTACGACCATTTGAACAAGGTTTATGGAAAATGAACATTTTCATCAGTTACTACTCTATGGAACAGTATGTTTACTACTGAAACATTAGCACTGCCATCTACAAATGAAGTTTTTATGGTTGTTGTTTTGTGCTGTTCAATTGCCTGCGACTCATAGCAGCCTTATGTACAACAGCTCTGAACTCTGCTCTATCCTGAGCCAACCTTTTTGTCTCTGACACATCTACCCCAATTACCCCAGTCACTAAGCCAATCCATCTCATGGAGGATCTTCCTACATCTTCCCAAGCATAATATTCCTCTCCAAGAACTGGTCCCTCCTTGCAACATGCCCAAAGTATGTTAGACAGAGCTTCAGGATCCTTGCCTCCAAGAAACAGCCTGATTTCACCCTCTTCAGGATGAACTTGTATGTTCTCTTAGCAATCCATGGTATATTCAATACTTTTCTCCAACACCACAGCTCAAAGGTATCCTCCTTCTATCATCTCTAGTCATTGTCCAGCTTTCTGATGCATAGAATGTAATTGCAAAGACTATGGCCTTTATCAGGAGCACCTACGTCTCCAGACAGACAACATTGATTGCTCTTCAGTACTTTGGAGAGGTCTCTGACAGCAGACTTTCCCAACGCAATTCTTCATTTAATTTCCTGGCTGCTGGTACCAAGAGTGCTGATTGTGGAGCCAACAAACTAAAGCTGTTAACAATCTCAACCACTTCACCATCTATTATGATGCTGCCAATTGGCCCAGATGATTTTTGTTTTCTTGATATTGAGCTTCAATTCATATTGAAGGCTGTAATCCCTGCAGCTAGTACTTCAGGTACTCCTCAATTTCAGCAAGGAAGGTTGTGTCACCTGCATAACACAGGTTGTTGATGAATCTTCCTCCAATCTTGATGCCATACTCATCCTATGAGAGTCCAGAATCCTGAATGATCTGTTCTACATATAGATTAAAAAGATATGGAGATAGGACACAACTCTGGTGTACACCCTTCCCAATTTTAAACCATGCAATGTTTAAAGCTATTTCTACTGTAGCTTTCTCAGTCTCAGTGAAGCTGGAAATTTGATTTAGGAAGAACAAGCAATCTGAAGTGTGTACACCTGAATAAAACCTGTCCTCCACCTCCCATAACAAGAACATTACTAGAGGGAGTATTAGGTTCAAGAAACCAAAGCCCTAAATGCCTTTTAAAGTGTTTGTTTTCAAAATCATGTAGTGATCATACTCAGCCTTGAATAGAAGGTTGGAAATCAGATCTAGTCCAAGGAATCCTTGCATTGAGGCTGTGTGTGTAGAAGATCAGCTAAAGAAAGCCTTCAATTTGGCTCAATTGTAGATCAGTTACTGTCTTGTTTTCTCCTCAGAGACTTTGAGGCTGTTTGTAGAACCATCTAGCATGATAGGGTGTGGTGAAATGATCTCAAATTAATATCTCAATTTTCTATGCAAACACAAAACTTTACCCTATAGCACCTTGAAACCTTATTCAAACTTACCCTAAACTCTCTCATCTTTAAATACCTATTATCATGATAGATCTCTTTAATGAGTTCTTGTTTTTGTCAACTGCAATCTCTTGACAACTTTACGTACAACATCCCTATGAAAAGGTAAACCTTCAGTTTTCCTCTATTCACTTCACCTATTTTTTATTTTTCTAAAAGTACCATGGGGAGTATCTGTGTTTCATTGACTATGCAAAGGTATTTGACTGTGTGGACTACAATAAACTGTGGCTAACTCTGAGAAGAATAAGATTATCAGGATACTTGATTGTGCTTATGCAACACCTATTCTTTGAACAGAAAGCAGTCTTGAGAACAGAGCAAGGAAACACTACATGGTTCAAAATTGGGAGGGGTGTACACCAGGGATGTGTCCTATCTCCATACCTTTTCAATCTATATGCAGAACAGATTATCCAGGAGGATGGGCTCTATGAGGAGAAATGTGGCATCAGAATTGGAGGAAAACTCACCAACAATATGTGTTATACAGATGGCACAACCCTGTTTGCTGAAATTGAGGAGGACCTGAAGTGCTTGCTGCAGGAGGTCAAGGACTGCAGCCTTCAATATGGATTGAGGCTCAATATCAAGAAAACAAAGATTCTCAGAACAAAGATTCTCAAAGATTCTCTTGAACTGTGGTTCTGGAGTATAGTATTGAATATACCATGGACTGCTAAGAGAACAAGTTCATCCAAGAGAGGTTGAAACCAGGTTGCTCCTTGGAGGCAAGGATTCTGAAGCTTTGTCTGACATACTTTTTTTGCAAGGAGGGACTCATCCTTGGAGAAAGACGTCATGTTTGGGAGGGTGGAGGGACAGCACAAGAGAGGAAGACCTTCAGTGAGATAGATGATTGATTCAGTGACTGGAGTAATGAGGGTAGGTGTGTCAGAAACAATAAGAATGGCACAGGATAGGGCAGGGTTTAGGGCTGTTGTACATGAGACTGCTACTCGATGACACATAACAACAATAAAAGTACTGAAGATCAGTCTGGAAGCTAAGGTGCACCTGATACAGACCATAGTCTTCACAATTGCTATGCTTCACATAGCTGGATAATGACTAAGATGATAGAAGAAGGATCATGCCTTTGAATTGGGGTGCTGGACAAGTGTTGAACATAGTTTGGACTGCAGAGAAAACAGACAGGTCTATCTTGGAGAGGGTGAAAACAAACTGCTTCTTGGAGGTGAGGATTTTGAAGCTCTGTCTCACATACTTTGGACATGTGGTCAGGAGGAACCATTTCCTGGTGAAGAACATCATGCTTGGAAGGGTAGACGGACCGTGCAGGGGAGGATGACTCAAGATGTGACGGAGAAATAGGATTAGGTCTGTTGAAGATTATGAGATTGGCTCAGTACAGGCGGGGTTCAGGGTTTTTGTACATAAGGTTGCCACGAGTCACAGCTGACTTGATGGCAAAACAACAAGGAAAACTGAAGAAGTATTGATCAGCCTTTGGATTGTGGTATTGGTAAAGAGTATCAGATATCTCATGGACTGCCAAAAGAATACAGAAATGTATCTCAGAGGTAGAGCAACCATTGTGTGCCTTACAGGCAAGAATAGTGAAACTTGGTCTCATATATTTTGTGTATGTTATCAAAAAGGGCCAATCCTTGGAAAAATATATTCTGGGGAAGGTAGAAACAGCAAAAGAGAGGAAGACCCTCAAGGAGAAGGATTGATGCAATGGGCTTGGACAGGGACAAATTTAGATGTACTATTCACAAAGTCACTATGAGTAGTAGTTGACTCAATGACAGCTAAAATACTCTATCTACATATGTATCTATCTACGGTAGCATCATTTACTTTTTCCTATTTGAGTATGAGAAAAGATCCAATTTCTCTCCCACTGCTAAGTGGAGCAGGGCATGGAGAAGATAGTCTTAGCAAGCCCTTAATCACTTATCTAACCAGGTTAATGTAACCTTTGAACCATTGTTCTATATGTTTCCAGCTCTAAGATCCGTCCTTCAGATAAAGAAATAAGAAAATAACAAACTTGATATCTGAATACTCTTCAAATCATTTTAGATTATCTAAAGTCTCACTCAGACACATTTATAATTAATATGGAAAAGACAAAAGGTCTTTCTTTAGTTAAAAAAAATCTGATGCTACTCTTCTCAACTGTGCAGATGTTATTTTAAAGGAAATATTTTACTAATGAGTCTCCTTTTCTTGTCCATTAATTATTAGACACTTAAGGGGGTAAAAGATGTTTAAATTAATGTGGCTGTTCTTTAAAAGAGGCCTCCTTTGGAGATTTTCCTTTTATTCGCATCTACAAAAACAAGATGAGTAGATACTAAATCAACATGAGCTATTTATTTATGATATAATGAGGGACTCTATGGGACATTCACTCTCTTTTACCCCCTAGTGTTAACTTGCTTTACAAAAGAGTAGTTCAAGTAATGAAAATAATATTTGGATTAAAGAAATGCATAGTCAATGCAAAAAAATGAATGTTCAATATTTAAAGTTATCTAGGAATCAGTAGACTAGGGACTACCTCCTATTTCCTGCTTCCCACAATCTTTAGGTCTCACAGGAAACAGATAAGTAAATAGATTCATATGTACCTTACAAGATGATAGAATTATTTACACCCTAATATAAAGAAAATGAACATTCTTACACAAATGGAGCAGTAAGCAACATTCTGATAAACAGAGAAACAATTGGCATTTGTAGAGCATTTCATTGTATTTGAATACACAATTAATACTCATGAAACTAACAATTGAGAAATCAAATTACATATTTCACCAGACAAATTTGCTTCAAAGAATCTCTTCAAAGTGCTAAAGAGCAAGAGCGTCACCTTGATGACTAAGGTGCAGCTTGACCCAAATCCATAGTATTTTCAAATACTTCATATGCATGTGAAAGTTGAATAGTGAATAACAAAGACTGAAGATCTGGTGCCTTTGAATTACAGAATTGAAAAAGAACCTTGAATATAACATATCACAAAAAACTCAACAACCCCAAAACAAAAATCCACCCAAGTCTATCTTGAATGCCCCTTAGAAGCAAGGATGATGCAAGACTTTATACTTTGGGCATATTATTAGGAGAAAAAAAAAGTCCCTGGAGAAAGTCATAATGTTTGGAGAGGATCATCAGAAAACAAGAAGACTCTCTCTTTACATACAGGAAGACTCTCTCTTTACATAGTGGTTGCCACAGTGAGCTCAAGCACAGCAGCGATGTGAGCACAGCAGTGAGCGCAATTGTACGTTGGATCTATATGAGTTGAAAGTAAACTGATGTCCCCCACCCAACAAGAATAACAAAACAACCTCTCTCTCTCTCTCTCTCTCT
>NW_006400116.1:973201-974025 GCF_000299155.1 Elephantulus edwardii
CTGTTTGTTCCTCAAGCAGTCCATGGTACATTCAATCCCCTTCTTCAGCACCACATCTCAATGCTGTCAATTCTCTTTTTATCGTCTCTCGTTATTGTGCAGATTTATGATGCATAGCACATAACTGCAAAAACCAAGGCCTGGATCAGGTGCTTCTTAGTCTCCAGACTGATATCGTTGCTCTTCAATACTCTGGAGAGCTACCTGACAGCAGACTTTTCCAATGACATTTGTCTTTTGATTTCTTGGCTGATTGTGAAGCCAAGTGCTGATTGTGAAGCCAAGCACACAGAAGCTGTTAATAATTTTAATCACTTCACCGTCTATTATGATGCTGCCAATTGGCCCAGTGGTGAGAATCTTTGTTTGCTTGATGTTGAGCTTCAATCCATATTTAATATCAGTTATTATGCAATTAAATTCTAAATAGAAAAATGTTCTTAATAACATCTATCAACTTTGATCACCTATCCTAACATTACATTATTCAAGCTCACATCAACCCTTGAGCTAGGTGTCATTATTGCTGACCACATTTTATGAATGAGGCTACCCTATCAAATATAAGTCATGGTAACCCTGTGTGTTACTGAGTGAAACTTTGCTCTACAGTATTTTCTTTCTATTTTTAAAATTATTTTTCTTTTAAATGAAGGTCTACAGAAAATTTGGACTTTTATTCATTCATAATTGCGCATCTCCCCCAGTTCACTTTTTCTTAAAAAATTGTTAATTATTACATAATTTCATCCCTCCCCTTTCATCCCTCTCCCAGTTAACTTTACCATTCAGCTTTTAGTCTGCACTGTTGTGTTATATATATA
>NW_006400116.1:974125-979461 GCF_000299155.1 Elephantulus edwardii
ACACACACACACACACACACACACACACACACACACACACACCCTACCTGAACTGGAAAACAAGGGGGAAAATTCGTCATGTGAACATATGCTATAAGAAATCCCTGAGAGATAGAACCAGATTAATAAAGAATATTGCCATAGAGTAGAACAGACATGTAATGAATTGTGTGCATAGATATAGGAAACTTCAAAGTTTGAGACATGGATTGATGCAGGGTGGAGGTGGTATCAAGAGAATCAGACAAGTGGTTTTCAGATTATTTCAGATGAGAACAGTGGCTCTGTGACTCCTGGAGAAAGCCTTTATCCACGGGTAGAAGCAGTGAGTGTGAGTGTAAGGGAAGAGTGTTTGAGTGACAGAGAGTTCAGTCATCATCATCACTAAAGAAAAGATCCTGAAAAACCCTGCATGTTGTCCATGCTTCCCTGACTTACAATATTAGTGGATTCACGGGTGAATCAGTCAAAAAGCAAATAACAAGAAGCTACAGACATAAAGATACATAGATATGGCAAAAGGATGACAGGGATGTGAAATAATCCTAGCCATGTTAAGTGGGCTGATTAATTAGAATGAATATGAACACACCCAGACTATTGTTACTGTTATGTGGTAAGAGCCGGCCTGACCCTCCAATAGGTTTTCAGAAGCTATAAATCACATGGAGGAGATTGCCTGTCTTTCTCCTCTGGTGGTGTAGTGGTAGGAAGTTACGATGCAATCCCAAAGGCACGTGGTTCGAGGTCACCAGCAGCTTTGCGGAAGAAGGATGGACAATATCCTTCCGTGAGATCAACTGTTTCTGAAAATCTGCTGGAGGGTCAGCTATGGGTCAGTTCTGACTCTACAGTACAAGAAAACACACACAACATGTAGGTAAAAGGTTGTTACATACTCTCAGCATTATTATAGGTACATAGATGTGAAAGCAGTAACTTTAAACATCCAAGTTTGACAGCCAGTCCTTACTTAAGTTTGTAACCACAAAGGCAGAAGAAGTACCTGACTTCAAAGATTTTTTACTTTTCCCCAGACCTTACTCTTTAGCATAAGGTATCAAGATGAGAAGGGAGGCCTAGAAACTTAATGAGGGTGCCCAGTCAGCCAGCCATTGTGCATGCATTGTGCAGGCATCTTCTGTACCAAGTCTTTAATAGTAGAAAAATGCATTATTTAGTTTATATGCTATTTCAAGAAACACAAACTACCATTACCACTACATTTGTGACTCAAGGTAACCCTCCATTGGGTTTCTAAGATTGTAAACCTTAATAGAGCACATTGTCTCATCTTCCTCCTGAGTAACTAGTAGATCTGAACTGTGAACCTTTCTGTTATCAGCACAACATTAACTCTGGCAGAGATCGGTTGAGCTTCTCAGACTTCTTGCTACATTCTCATCTTTGTTCTTAGTATTATTCAAGGATGACCTTGAGCCAGTATGTTACTGAATCTACCAGGAGCTATGAAAATTTTATTTATGGTGCTTTTATGGGGACATGAAATATTTTCTTAAGAAACAGAAAGATATCAGTAAAGGTATTATGTATCATATATTCTATTGAGGGACAGATCTTTTGTACCTATATGTACATCCTGTTTTTCAAATTAAGTGAAAAATAATTATAAGACTTAAGAGAGAAGGAAAGGGGAAGATAAAGAAAACTAATCTACAGAAGAAAGACAACATGTATCTAGTAATTATAAATCACTCTAAAATAACTGTAGTTTTTTAGTAATCTACAATCAGAGACAAAGATAGCTAATGTTTACTGTGAGTGTACTATGTGTGTGTTTACCATGATGAAGGACATTGTAGAAAGACAAGGACTGATATATCATTTTCTTCTTACTAGAGTTTGCATCCTCACTCCTGCGCAGGTTGGGAGCAGGGAGAGGGGTTCAGTGATGGCCATTATTGCTGGCACATCCCTTCCTGAGGGTTGCCAGGAACAAGATCATCTCCTGGCTGGGGTTTCCGATGGAGCTACCACAAGAACTCCCCAGACAAAAGGGACCTGGAGGAAAAGAACCTTTGGGTATCCCAAATTCAAGGCTGTGGTTTTTCCAGGGAGGCACTCAGGTATTCCTGATAATCTATTACTCTTTGTGATGCTGCCATCCAGCCTACCTGGACCTGCCCGTCTTATTGTGGTGTGAAGGCATTAGGGCATACTCATCGTAGCTGAGGCTTCCTGTCTTATCCTCAAAAGGCTCTGCCTCAACAGGTGGGTGTGGGGACCAGAAACCTGTACCACCATTGAATAGGCTTTGTGGTGGCTCTGTGTTAGAAATTTAACTCACAAAATATCAGTGCTTCAGTGTCTAGGGTCTCAGTGTTCTCATCTATCTAGTGGAATAATCAGCATCCCTCTGGGCATCCTATAAGATGACCTAGGAAAACCTCTCTGCCTGCTGCTTCATAAATAGTGAGGTTTTAATATGCTATAAAGTGTTGGTGGTATATCTAGGTGGTATAGCACTGGTCTGTGCATTGCTGTATAGAGGTAACTCCTGGTTACTGTGATGCTGAACACTGGGACACTGATGTGCCAAATGTGATAATACTTACCCACGGTGGACAGTGTTTGCTGGAGCTTCCCGACTAAAACAAGCTTGGAAGAAGGAGCGACATCCACTTTCGAAATGGCTTGCCTCCAGAAACTCTATGTATGAACAGTGCTCTGGTTTCTATGAGTCATCTATGACTCGACAGCACCTAACAACAGCAACAACAACAACATAAAGTATTGGAGTGCATGACCCGTTGCTAATGAAAAGCCTGGTGGTTTGAATTTACCAGTCACATGTATGGAGAAAAAGAACTATTCTCCTCTGAAGACAATTTACAGCCTTGTAGCTGGATGGAGAGTGGCTGTGAGTCTGAATCTACTTGAAGGCAGTGAGTGTAGGGTTTAAAATTCAGGTGAGAACTAATTAACCTTTAATTCATTCAGTCAGCAAACAGGGAATTGGTTAATTTGAATCACAATCCTTATGATTACATTTTTAAAAATTTACTAAACCGCTGCATGTGTCAGATACTATGTTGGGCACTGATGACAGTGAAATAGACCTCTGTAGAACCTGTCCTTACTGAATTTACAGTCAAGTAAAGGTAACTTTGCCTTTAAAGGTGATTTTATACAATTCTTGACTTCTGGTTGAAAGTGCCCTTAAACTGCACAAAAATGACAGTTACTGTTTTTAGTTGTTATCAGGTTGCTTCCAACATATGGCTTCAGCCCCATGAGTGTGGAGTAGACCTACTTGATAGGGTTTTCGATGCTATGCTTTTTTGGAAGCAGAGGCCAGCCATCTCTCCAAGGCACCTATGAGTGGGCTTGAACTACTAACCCTGAAGCTAGCAGTCAAGTGTTATCATCACCCAATGACTCCTAAAATGATTGTAAAGGAAAAGAATAAGGATAGAAACTCACAAGAACAAATGAGATTGGAGGTATTGAAATGGAAGTAAAGTTAACAAAGAAGTCACTGGCCTGAGCTAAGCTTAGGAGCTGGCACTCGAATATGTGTCAAGGAGACATGCAACAAGAGCTAGGTTATTTTGGATTGTGGGATTCTAGAAAGACTAAAAACTCAGAGGTACAAAATGCATCAAAAAAGTAGGTAAAGATACGGAAAAATTTTATGAAAAAACAACTAGATCTCTATGTGTGTGAGCAGTCCTCTAAGACAAGTAACAGGGAGACTATTGCTTTGGAAACTGAACCAGAAGGTTCCATGGTGAAGTCATTAAGCACACAAAAGTGGAGTGTAGCTACAGTGCTAATGGTAGTTATTAATGGAAATAGAGTCCCCGCTGTACCATGACACTCCCTGTTTTGAATGGATTCTAGCATGCTGATAGTCTCAGAGGTATTGAGACTGGGAATTTAGGAGAGCTGAGACAAAAAAAGTTTCCTTGATTTTTACTTTTAAAACTGTATATAATGCATTATTTTGATAAAACTATAATGGAATTATTTTCTAGAGAATGAAAGTATGGGATTTTTCTTGATTTACTGAGGAAATCATTAGGGCAGCTGGACTTTATGAAGAAGAGTATGGTATCTGTATTGGAGAAGGACTCATCAACAGCCCGTGGTACGCTTGCTGAAGGCGAGGGGGACCCAAGGCACTTGTTGCAGCCTTCAATATGGATTGCATCCCAACATCAAGAACACAAAAATTCTCACCACTGGGCCAATAGGCAGCATCATCATGCATGGAGAAAAAAATTGAAGCTGGCCATGATTTCATCTTGGGTGTCAAAACACCCTTGGTACCAGTAGTCAGGAGATTAAGAGATGTTCAGCATTGGGAAAGTCTGCTGCCAGAGATTTTTCCAAAGTCCTGAAGAGCAAGGATGTTAGTTTAAAGACCAGGGAACCCCTGACTCAAGTCACAGTCTTTCCAATCGCCTGTTGTGAATCTGAGAAGTGGACAATGAATAGCCATGACAGAGAGAAAAAAGAATACATTTGAGTTGTGGTGTGGAAGAAGAGTACTGAATATCTCATGGCCTGCCAAGACAGTGCAACCAGGGCAAAGATGGTGAAGTTTCTTAATATACACTTTGGGTATGTTCTTAGGAGAGACTACTCCTTGGAAAGGGACATCTTGCTTTGAAAGATGGAGGGTCAGTAAAGGAAAGAAATATCTTCAATGAGATGGATTGGTAGTGTCCAGAGAAACGGGCTTAAATGTGTCTGGGATGATAAGGATCTATTATGAGTCATTTTCCACTCAATGGCACTTGAAAACAACAATATAATGAAATACCATCAACTGCTTAAAATTAAATATAACACATGCTAAACTCAAACTAAACCCACAGACTCACAGTAAGCTTCCAACACGTTTCCAAGGTTGTGAATTTTTATGGGAGGGGGCTCCTTGTCTTTCTCCTAAAGAGCAGCTAATGGATTTGAACCACAGATATTTCTTTTGCTTAGCAGACTAATGCATTATGCACTCTTACAAAGCACTTTATAATATGTGCTTTATAAATGTAAAATTGCAGAAGGAGAATGGTAAATAAAAGAACTAACATATAAGTAACTGGATAAATAAATATCAGTCGTTATGTGCTGTTGAGTCACTTGCAACTCATAGTGACCCTATGTACAACAGCTCTGAACTCTGCTCTACCCTGTGCCAAACTCATCATCTCTGATACACCTACCCCAATTACCCTAGTCACTGAATAAATCCATCTCATCCAGGGTCTTCCTCTCTTGCACTGTCCCTCCACCCTCCCAAGCATGATGTCCCTCTCCAAGGACTGGTCCCTCCTTGCAACATGTCCAAAGTATGTCAGATGAAGCTT
>NW_006400116.1:981371-1006480 GCF_000299155.1 Elephantulus edwardii
GGGGGGCGAGGGAAATGGGAAAGATCTGGTGTGAAAAATAATGTATTCAAATTTTGTAAATCAACTAGCATAAAAAAGAATTTAAAATAAAATATATATGAATGCATGAAACAATGTGAATGAAAGATTGTATAAAACACAATGTATATGAATGAAACATACTTTACATGTATTACTATATGAAAATCTATTAAAATACTTATGAAAAGAAAAATACATTTTTTAAAAAAAGAGTTCCAATCTCTTCACAACCTCACCAGCAATTGTTGTCTGTTGTCCTGTTCAACTTTGCTATTGTTACTGGAGTGAGATAGTATCTTTTAGTTGTTTTTATTTGCATCTCTTTAATAGCTAGGGATTTTGAACATTTTTCATGTGTTTGTTAGCTATCTGAATGTCCTCTTTGATGAAGGGTCTATTCATATTCTCTGCCCACTTTGTGATTGAATTGCTTACCTTTTTCTTGCTGAGGTCCTGGAGTATTCTATAAATTTTAGATATAAGTCCCTAATCACATGTGTCATTGCCAAATATTTTTTTCCAGTCTTTGGGTTTTCTTCTTACCCTGTTGGAGAAGTTTTTTGACGTGCATAGAAATTTAATTCTTAGAAGGTCCCACTCATCTATTTTATTCTCTCTTAGTTTTAAGGCTTTAATTAGGCTTAGAAAACTGTTCATATTGTGGATTAGGGCTTCTAGAGTTCTTTCAAGCTTTTCTCTGATGAATTTTATAATCTTAGCTTTTATTTCTAGGTCCCTGGTACACCTTGAGTTGGCTTTTGTATAAGGTGTGTGGTGTGGGTCTTGCTTAAGTTTTCTGCAGATGGTTTTCCAATTGTACCCGCAGCATTTATTTAAAAGACTGTTCTTTCCCTACTTAACTGATTCTCTTTGACAAAGATCTGTTGGCCATAGGTGGATGAGCTGATTTCAGGGTTCTCAATTCTATTCCACTTATATATGCATCTGTTGATGTACCAGTATGATGATGTCTTGACCACCACAGTTATGTAATAGCATTTTCAAAAGCAGATCATCAAACCGTTGTTTCAATGCCTCTCATGGGTTTGAACCATAAAGCTACTCAGTAGTAGCCCAGCTCTTAAACTTTTATAACATCCATCGGCACCTTATAGTTGAGGATGTGAGTGGCTAAAATACTTATGTAAACTCATGCAGGTGGAAGGCAAAATGGTAATCCTGAATTTATAAAGAAGGGCATTACTGCTGTGATGAGAACAAAATCTTTCCTTGGCTCTCTTTCTATTGTATCATATTGCTCTGCACTTGACAGCCACTACGGTTATTGCCTTAACAGCAGTACATTGTTTTTCACTCATTAAAATCCTCAATTAGGAAGAGTCCATTTCTTTTATACTTTAAAAAAATGTATTGATTTCTTACATTTAAACAAGAAATGCACTCTATTTTAAAGAAAATCACTTGCCCCCATCTCTAAGTCTTGCCTGCCATATTACTTAAAATCTGGACAAATAAAATTCTGCAACAACTCTTAGTACTCACAGTTGTTGTTGTTGTTAGGTGTAATCAAATTGACTACTACTCACAGTAACCCTGTAAACAACAGATCAGAACCCTGCCCTATCCTGCACCATTCTCATAATCTCCATCATGCTTAAGACCAAAGTTGCAGTCACTAAGTCAATCCATTTCCTTGAGAGTCTTCCTCTCTTTTTCTGATCTTTCCCAGCATGATGTCTTTTTCAACAATTGGTCCCTCTTGATAACATGCTTAAAATATGTGAGATGAACTTTCATCATCCTTGCCTAAAAGGAGCACTCTGGGTGCTCTTCCTTCAAGTTTGATGTGTTTATTCCTTTGGCAGTCCATGGGATATATGGTAATCTTCTCAAACATCACAGTTCAAAAAGGACCTATTCTTCTTTGATCTTTTTTACTTATTATGCAAAATTCAAATGTGTATGAAGAACTTGAAAAGATTGTAGCTTGGAACAGGTGCACTTTTGCCTTTAAACTGATATTCTTGCTCTTTAGCACTTTAAAGAGGAGGTTGATAGCAGATTTCCCCAGTGCAAGGCATATTTTGATTTCTTCACTGCTGCTTCCATGGGTGCTTATTGTGGATCCAAGTAAAATGAAATTGTTGAATATGATTTATCCTTGCTTGCAGAAAGTGAAGAATATTTGAAACACAAAAGATCAAAGACTAGAGTCTTCAATATGGATTAGATCTCAACCACTGTGACACTAAGATTTCTCATAATTCTTATGTTATTAAAAAAACTAAAACAACTTACAAACTGAATATCAACATCATCACAAAACAATAGCATTAAAATAAATTATCTCGACTGGAAGATACTGTGGACATGGACGAGTGAGGTATGGGGTCCTTACGGCCTACCTTGTTTCCCCTTTATAAGAAAATTCGTCTTCTGATATCTACTGCTGCATGATATAATGGTTTAAAACAACCATTTTCTTTTGTTCAAAATTTTGTACATTCAGAAATCACAAGGGTTGTGATTGAATGGTTTGTCTCCAGCAATGCCAACTGGGATGGCTGGGACCAAAAGTCCTGCTTCCAAGATAACTTTTTCCATGCACATTTTAGAAGTTCAGTGTTTGTTGTTCTGTTCTTAATACAACAAATTTGTTGTTATAGTTGTTAGGTTCTGACTTATAGTGATCCTAAGAATGTCAGAATGAAAGCCTGCCTAAATCTAATCCCTCCTCATAATTCCTGTTATGCTTGAGTTCACTGTTGCAGGTACCGTCAATCCATCTTGTTGTTCCTTTTTTTTTTTTGTTCACCCTCTACTTTTCTAATCAAGAAGTTTTCTCCAAGTGCTATTCTTGATAACATGTCCAAAGCATGTGAGATTAAGCCTTATTATCCTTGCTTTTAAGAACGATTCTGGCTGATTTTTTTCCAAGACAGATTTTTTCAAATTTTAAAAAATTATTTATTATTTTGTCATTGTTGAGAATATACACATCAAAAAATAAACTGATTTAACAGATACTACACATATGTGATTTTGTGACATTATGTTCTTTTGTTTGTTTGTTCTTTTGGAGTCAATTATATATTCAGTATTCTTCATCAACATTGCCATTGAAAGCTCTTCTTTTATTTTTCTTATTCATTGTCCAACTCTCACATGCAACTGAGGTGACTCACAATATCAAAGCTTGGGGCAGGAGCACCTTAGTCTTCAAGGTGATGTGATACCCTTATTTTTTAGCACTTTTTAAGATACCTTAGCAACAGATTTTCCTGATGGAAATATTTTTGTTTTCTGTTGTGATGTGAGTGAAGTTTGCAAGGCAAATTATTTTTCCAATTAAATATTCACATACATATTGCTTCATGACCACACTGTACTCTTCCTACATCTCCACTGTGATTATTATTTCCACTAATCTTTCTTTCTTATCTCTTCCAGTATTGTTGTTGCTGTGTATTGTCAAGTTGGCATGGACTCATAGCTGACTCTCCAGTAAGTTTTTAGAGGCAGTAAATTACACGGGAGGAGTTTGCCTATACTTCTCCCATGTAGAACTGGTGGGTTTGAACTGTATGCTTTTGGGATTGCAACACAACTTCTTAACCTCTGAGGCACCAGAGCTCCCTTCAACTGTTAGTGATAGTATAATATCCATTCACAGAGAAGGAAAATATACATATACAATTATTTTCATTTTCATAACAATCAAAATCAAAGATAAGGGAATTGAGGATTTTTATCAACTCTTTAGTGTGACAGTTATACAAGTGTTCAGGTCTTTTATTCATAGGGTTGCTATGAGTGTACGACTCAATGGCACTTAACAGCAACATGGCCTAGTGAATAGAAATTTTTTCTTACCCTGCTAAGGGTGGGTGATTTTAATCTTCAGCCTTCAGGTTTGGTTTCATTTTTGGTCAAACATTCTTCTAGGTTGTATTAACACTGGTCTGCCCATTTGCTGTATAGAGGTAACTCGTGGTTGCTGTGATACTGAACACTCTGACACTGATGCATCAAATGTGATAATGGTTACCAATGGTGGACAGTGTTTGGTGGAGTTCCCCGATTAAAACAAGCTTGGAAGCAGGAGTGGCATCCACTTCTGAAACAGCGTGCCTCCAGAAACTCTATGAATGTGGAGAAACTATGAAAGTTACACAAGTGTTCAGGTCTTTCATTCATAGGGTCACTATGAGTCATCTATGACTTAACAACACTTAACAACAACAACAATAGTATGAAATTAATCAAACCTGAGATGAAGATGAATGATTGGTAAGAACTAACAATTAGAGCCAAAAAAGTTGGAAACAAGAAAGAACTGGTGACACGGCTATAAAACTTTAGTGACAAAAGTAAGGCCGAATATGGCATCATAGATATGTACAAAATTGATGAATTACTTGTGGAACAAAAATTTTAAGACAACATAAATTTCAACTACACACATACACTTTGTTCAATGGAATATACAGAAATCAAATGAACTACATATATGGAAATAAATGATGGAGAAGCTTAGTATTAGCAATCAAAATAAGGCCAAGAGACAGTTGTGAAACTGACCATCAATTGCTCATATGCAAGTTCAAGTTAAGCTGAGGAAAATTAAAACAAGGCTACATGAGTAAAAACACTACCTTCAAAGTATATTTGATGTACTAAACATTAATAACTAAAAGACTAGATGACATCAAGGACATTATACAGACTGTAGAGAAGCTAAAGCAAAAGGGAAAAATATGATACATAAAAATAGTATAATGAAATATATAAAGATTTAGAGATGTAAAGCCAAAAGAGATACAACCAAAAGTAAATCACTAGATGCTTAATTTCTCAAGCTGAAAGGACTAAAGAACAAATATAACCCTCAGGTTGCAATACTGAAAGATTTTATGCACAAAATATTGATGTGTGAAGGATCAAAAGAAGATGTAAAGAACACACGTAATTACTCCACCGAAGTGAAAGGTGCTCTTTGGGTACTCATAATTCCTGGATGTTAGTTTCATAGAATAAGAGTATTTGTTCATGATATACATTTTTGAGGACTCAAGTGTAGAATGCTAAAGAATGAATTGTGCCACTCCCAAATATGTGTTGTAAACCCTAACTCCTATACTGATGCTTAGTGGTAAAAAGTTGCACTGCCAACCCAAAGACAGGCAGTTCAAATCCACCAGTTGCTCCATGGAGGAAAGATGGGCAATCTCCTCCCCTGTAATTTACTGCCTCTGAAAACCTGTTGTAGGATCAACTATGAATGGGTCCCAACTAGGTGGTACACAACAACATACTCTTGGGCATAATTCACTTTGGGCTTTGGGTTTCTTTGTTATGTTAATAAGAACATAAAATAGGGTATGCTTTAAATACTTTTGAGATGAAGCATGAGCAGATATTCACAAAAATGAACATGCAAAGGGAGGATATAGAAGCCCATGTGATGGTCACTAAGAAACAGGGGATGTTGAAACTTTAGAAGCTGAGATAAGGATCTTCTCCAAGAGATGACAGAAAGAGCCACTTTCCCCTCCTTCCCCTACAGCCACTTTCTCTAATTGTTCTTCTAATCTGCACTTTGGACAATAACTCCTACTCTTCATTGTCATCTACTTGTGGCTTCTAAAGTGTAGGAATGGAAGCTATGTAAAGTTTATACTCCAAATTGACACATCACCAGTGCAACCAAATCCATGAAACAAAAAAGTCTCATGGAGCAAAGAAGAAATAGACTACTCATTGACTGAAGAGGGGAGTTCTATATTGAGAAACATGAAGTTACCTATGTCAGGATAGATTCATTTAGCAGTAGGTTTGGTTTATGGTTTATTGGTAGAGGTGCAGTCCAGTCATATTGAAGGAGGCTATATGTGATGGGAGATATTGTACCAACTATCTTAGGCAAATGTCCCTGTTTGGCTGAATGTCTCATGTCTTCTTAGTAGTCGGAGGCTGCCTGATAATATTTGTTGCTAATGTAATTAGAATATGAGAGCTGAAATGATGAAAGAGTCTCAGCTCGAAAGATCAGCCAGAAAATGGGATACTTAAATTAATAACTTTTATTAATGTTTGGAATTTAAGCAGCACATACTGTGTAAGTGATTTCTACTTATATGAAGGTATATTTCTCCTACGTGGGACAATCAGCCACTTTGAACTATGACATGTATTATGCCTATTTCAAGTCAGTGAGTAGTGAGAAGTGGTAAGTGCTATTAAGACATTTAAGAATGTGCTAAGCCTGTCATATTTCCTAGTTTCCTTTTTATTTCAATGCCCTAGGAAAGATATATTTAGATGGTGGTATTTCAAGATGGCACAACTTTCAACAACTTCAGTCACTGAAGGATTTTATTATTTGGAGTTTTCTTTAGACACTTGCTGGACAAGTCTCATGAATGAAAAGTAAACAATTGTGACATCGGGGTTGAGGGAAGACAGAGAAAGAGGGGATAAATGATGTATACGGCATTGAAACAGATGAGGGAAAAATCTGTTTAAAAGGGATATATGATTGAGTATTATTGTCATGACAGTAGTACAGAATGAAGGCTGAACAGTGGAGTGGACTTGGGGGGAGGGATTGCATAACAGTGAAAGAGTTTTTCTTTTACTTTTCAAGGAGAAGAGTGAATTGGGTGAGCAGGGGGTGGGCAGGGAGAAAAGTGCAACAATGAATGAATGGAAACCCTAATTCTCTCTAAACGTTTATTAAAATTCACTTAAAAAGTAAACAATTGTTATAATAAACCACTGGAACTTGGAAATTAGTTTGTTACTGTGATATAGTTTATTCTAATACCTTTATCATTCACAGCATTAGTGTAGGGTATTCAAGGACCAAAACACACTAACGGGAGATCTGGTGGCTTAGTAGTAAGGAGTTGTCAACCTAAAAATATAAGGTTTGAATCTTCCAGTGCCTCCATGGATGAGGGATGGGCAATCTCCTCCCACATAATTTACTACCTCTGTAAACCTGCTAGAGGATCAATTATGAATTGGATTGACTTAACAACACAGAACAATAATGACAGCCCACTAAAGCCTGAAGAACACCTGTTTGAATTCACATAGAAAGTTTCCAAGAAGTAGAGGCAAGCAAGGAGGATAAATAAGTAATTTAGGGAGAGAGAATACAAAAGTAGTTGTGTGGCATTACCCCCTTCTCTACCCTAACAAAAACCATAATATATAATTGTGTAACGGACATGTAATTTCAAAGATAAAATCACTATTCTAGATTAATTCTCAGAAATTTTTACTTTCATTGTTATTTAGTGGTAAATTAGAGAACATTAAAGGGTAAGTGGTGGACTCTTTTGTTTGAATGCTTTGATAAAATTAAAATGATAGCTTATATTTTCAACATGGGTCCTTAGCTTCATTGGTCTATTTCTGAGAAGGCTTGACTTACTCCTCTAAAAGAACTCACTTCCTTATGTTTTAGAATAATTTGAGTTAGTCCATACTTTACTGTCAGCTGACACTCTCATGATTAACAACTCTGTAATGATTTTAGTTCCTTGATTAACATTTTTTGTGATTAAACATCAACCAATTGCAGGTGTATGGACAAGTTATCAACTGAATTTAAATTGCCTCAAAGGATCAGATTGAAAATTAGGGTGGTGATTGCAGTTGTGTGAATGGCTGAATTATTGCAACCCATTGCAAGTAAAGTGGTTGCTCAGAGGATAATAATCAAATCAACTAAGTTCAGACCACTATAGTCAAGTTACATAAGCGCAGACTTCTAATGGGATGGCTGTTGAGATGATGTTTAACATGTAACCTGAATAATGTTTCTGGGACCTGGCTGCTTTGTAATTTTCTTTTAATATGGGGTCAGTGTGTGATACTCCCAAAAAGCTATATTAAGAAATTTATATCAACTTGCACAAGGACTTAGGATTTTCCATTTATCTGTTCTAGTCTATTCAACCTTTTTATTAATAAAAAGTGAAAATAGAGGTGTTGGTCAAAATCAGAGGAAGTTGGGAAGAAGATACAATCAGTATCCAATAAAATATTTGTGTGTGAGTCTGTACTTCTCACTTTCCTTCATTGACATTATGCTTCATGCAATCATTCCCATACATTGTGTTTTATAAAATTAATCACCACTGGACTATGCCCACCATTACTCTGTCTTTTCAGGTCCCTACTGAATCCTTCCCATTTCCTTTAAAATCTTGATAGATCAGAATAAACTCTAAGAAAATGAAAAATTTAGAAAGCAAACCCAAGTTCTTACTTGAGGGCTAATATGCAGTCTTTCAAAGAGGCATATCTGAGTAGGGGTATATCTGAGAAAGAAATGCTTTGGCTAATTTTAGGATTAGTATGAGCCCTATGGTGCAGTGCTTAACATGCCGGGCTCCTAATTCTAAAGTTAGTAGTTTGAATCCACCAGTCAGTCCTTTGGGCAGTTTCCTCTCGTGAAGATTCATAGTCTTTTAAGCCTGAGAAGACAGTTAGGAGTTGGAATCAAGTTGGCAGCAATGTATTTTTGCTTTTGTTTTTTATCAGTCAGTAAGAAAGTCATAGGGGCGCAGTAGTTAAAATGCTTGGTCATGAAACAAAAATTCATTTGAGCCCACCAACTGACTTGTAGGAAAAATACATCATAGTCTGCTTTTAATAAAGAAATATTTCCATTTAGGGCCCAAAGAGCACCAATTGCCCAAAGCAACCTTTGCCTAAGGCTTAGTGGTAAGGAATCAAACTACCAATGGAAATATACACGGCTTGAATCCCCAGCTGCTATGAGAAACAAGGAAGGGTAATTTCCTCCCTTGTGAAAATCCATTGCAGGGTCATCTATGGGTCTGTTCTGACTTGATGGTATATAGCCACAACAAAATCTAGAAGTTGGGAAGAAGTAAAACAGAACAATTAATGGAAATGAGAGTCACATGGAGGAAGTGGGAAGAGTACAATTTTATTATGGATATTGTTATTAATGTGATAAATATGTGTGGAAAGTTGAATGGAAAATCTGTCTTATAAACTTTAACTCTAAACACAAAAGCAGCAATTTTTGTTGTTGTTACATGCCATAAAGTTGACTGCGACTCATAACAACCCTATGTACAATAGCTCTGAACCCTGTCTTATCCTGAGCCAATCTCACTGTCTCTGACACATGTACCCTCCTTGCCCTAGTTACTGTGTCAGTTCATCTCACCTGAGGTCTTCCTCTCCTGCACTGTTCCTTGACCCTTTCAAGCATGATAATATTCTCCAAACACTGGTCCCTCCTTGATACATGCCTAAAATACATGAGATTGAGCTTCAAAATCCTTGCCTCTAAGAAGCAACTTGGTTTCACCCTTTTCTCCAGGACAGACCTGTTAGTTTTCTTGGCAGTCCATGGTATGTTAAATACATTTCTCCAGCACCACAACTCAAAGACATCAACTCTTCTGTTACCATTGGTCATTGTCCAGCTCTCTGATGCATAAAAAGTAATTGCAAAGACCATGGCATGGATCAGTAGTACCTTAGTCTCTAGACTGACATCCTTGCTTTTTAGCACTCTGGAGAGTTCCAATAGCTGTAATTCATATTTTGATCTCCTGATTGCTGGTCCAAGAATGGTGATTGTGGAGTTGAGTAAGCTGAAATTGTTAACAACCTCCATCTCTTCTCCATCTATCATGGTGCTGACAATGGGTCCAGTGGTGAGAATCCTTGTCTTAATGTTGAGCTTCAATTCATATTGAAGACTATAGTCCTTGACTTTCTGCAACAAAATCTTCAAGTCCTCTTCAGTTTCTGTGAGCTAATAGTTGAAAATATCAAGGCATGGATTAGACAGACCTTAGTACTCATCCTTTCTCTTTTGCCTTTTATTACCTAATATGTTAGCTCTTTACCACTTTAAAGAGATTCTTAGAAGCAGATTTTCCCAACATAACACTTCTTTCTTTTTTTAAAGGAAAAAAAATCCATAGCCCTATGTGTGCCAGGGATGTGTCCTATCTCCATACCTTTTCAACCTGTATGCAGAGCAGATTATCAGAGAGGCTGGGCTCTATGAGGAGACGAGTGGTGTTAGGATTGGTGGAAGATCTATCAACAATCTGCGTTATGCAGATGACACAACCTTGCTTGCTGAAACTGAGGAGGACCTCATGCACTTACTGCAGAGGGTCAAGGACTGCAGCCTTCAGTATGGACTGAGGCTCAATGCTAAGAAGACAAAGATTCTCACCACTGGACCAATTGGCAGCATCAGGATGGATGGTGAAGAGATTGAAAGTATTCACAGCTTCAGTTTGCTCGGCTCCACGGTCAACACTCTTGGCACCAGCAGCCAGGAAATTAAAAAAAAAAAAAAACGTATTGCGATGGGAAAGTCTGATGTTAAGGACCTCTCTAAAGTACTCAAGAGCAACGGTGTCTCTTTGGAAATGAAGGTGAGCCCGATACAGGCCACGATCTTTGCAATCACTTGTTATGCATCAGAGAGCTGGACAATGACTAGGGAGGACAGAAGGAGAATTGACACCTTTGAGCTGTGGTGCTGGAAAAGAGTATTGAATGTACCATGGACTGCCAATAAAACAAACAGATTCATCCTAGAGAGGGTTAAACCAGGCTACTCCTTGGAGGCAAAGATTCTGGGGCTTCGTCTGACATACTTTGGACATGTTGCAAGGAGAGACAGGTCTTTGGAGAGGGACATCATGCTGGGTAGAGTAGAGGGATAGCGCAGGAGGGGAAGAGCCTCTATGAGGTGGATTGATTCAGTGACTGGGGTAATCGGGATGGGTGTGTCAGAGGCAATGTGATTGGCACAGGATAGAGCAGGGTTTAGGCTGTTGTACATAGGGTCGCTATGAGTCAGAAACGACCCGATGGCACATAACAACAACAACATAGGGTATTCTGTTGTATAGGGTCATCATGAGTGAAAAGTGATTTGAAAGCATTTTTTATGTAAATAAAAAGGATACATGATTAATATTGTTTGGAAAGTTAAAAAATTTGCACAAAAATATTTGCTGGGGTTTATTTATTTTTTTTTTTTAATTGGGAGATCTGGAGACCATAGACCTTTAATATTTTTCAAGGGAACATCAAAGTTCTTAGGACAAAGAGCTTCTTCCTTTTAACTAGATGCATGTTGTCCTGCTTTCCACATATTCTGCCACTTCGTCTTGTGTTACTCATACAAATATGCTGTCATTTGTCCTCTTCCTTGAGTTATTGCCTGGCTTAAACCCAAACTAATTGTTATCAAACTGACTCCATCAGAATGAGTTCACAACAACTCTTCCTCTCCCAACTGCCTTCTGATATTGTAAACCTTTATAATTTTATAGAGGACACTGCTAATTTTTTTTTCCCTGTGGAGAGACTGATAGAGCAATCCAGTACTAATAGTCTTAGACCAAGCCTATCTCAATTGTTTAACTTAGTTGCTTGGCATCTCTAAGGATTAAATTTGTAAGCTCTGTTGCACACACTGTGTTACTGTAGAACAGGCATAGTCCAGAAATAAGTGGTTTTAAAATTATACTTTTCAGTGGTGGGACCGTGCAGGACAGGAGGACTCTAGGTGAGATGAATTAACACAGTAACTGGGATAATATGGGCAGGTGTATTGGAGAGAGTGGAACTGGCTCAGGATAGGGCAAGGTTCAGAGTTATTGTACATAGGATCACTATGAATCTTAGATGACTTGATGGCGTATAACACCTTTTCAATGAAAGACTTCCATATTTGCTACACCAAATGACATTGCAAGTAGAATTATTGTTTAAACAACCATTATTCAAAACAAAGTGATGTCTTTGAAGTGGATAAATAACCTCTACTTCATCATTTAAAGTTTCTCTGTGGTAACAAATGTAATTTTGAGATGAACTGGTTAGAAGAGACTTTGAAATTCTATTCCAAAAGATCAGAATACTGGCATAAAAATGCTGGGTTTTCTGATTACTTGGGAGCATTGGCTAAAGTAAAAGAAAAGAACAACATTTTCCAGATGTAGCCTACTGACAAGAACCCGTGCTGCACTCCCAAAGTTCAAACCCACCAGCTGTTCCTTGGAAGAGGGATGGGCAATCCCAACTGCCTCTGAAAATCCATCAGAGGTTCATCTGTGGGGTCAGTTTGACTCAACGGCACACAACAACAGGAAAGATCAGAAACTTAGTGAGAATATCTAGGTTTAGTCGTAGCATTGACATCAACCATTTGAAGAAGTATAAGCTTAACCCTGAAATCTCGATGTCAAGACCTATGGGAACATTTTGAAGACTGACTTGTATATATTCCTTACTGGATATATATGGAAACTGAAGACTGGTACATAAAATGCTTTGCTTAAGGAAATGATTAATTTAGATCAAAGCTTTTACTAAGAATCCAAGAAAGACCTCAGTTCAGGCTCCCTCCATTATGTATCTTTTCTCCCATTAGACAATTATTTGAGTCTCTTTTCCACATGGAAAAAGAGGCCTGGTGGTACAGTAAATTAAGCATTGGGTTGCTATCTGAAAGGTCATAGGCTTCAACCCACTAGCTCATAATAGGAGGTAGTCTGGTCCTGTAAAGATCTGTGTTGTTGTTGTTATGTATTGTTGAGTCAGAACTGACTCATATCTAACCCTCCTGTGGGGTTTTCAGAAGCTGTAAATTGCATGGTAGGTGATTGCCATCTTTCTCTCAAGGAGCAACTGGTAGATTTGAACTGCATGCCTTTCGGTTGGCAGTGTAATTTCTTACCTCTAAACCACCAGAAATTCCTAATGTAAAAATTTTTTGTTGTTGATTGCCTTTGAGTTAGAATGACTCATAGTGACCTTATGAACAAAAGGCCTGAAGGCCCTCTAAAACTATTGACATTTATCAAAGTTCATAGTTTCCGGAGGCATATTGCTTAGGAAGTTGAAGCCACTCCTTTTATAGCCTTAGACATTCTATGAGGCAGGGTTTTGTCCTAGAGTCAGTATTAATAGGAGTGGACTTGATGTCAGTGAGCTGTTCTGGGAGAGATGTCCTGTCATGTCTCTGAGGGATCCTTATAAACTACACATTAAGCATTTTTTTTTTACTTAGCGTGGCTGCTCTTCTGTTTTGAAGATATGAAAAGTTATAACTTTTTTTTTTTAAAAAAAATGTTTTTCCTTACCTGTTTTCTCTCAGGCAATGAGTTCTTTATTGCTAAATGGGACATATTAGCCATTGAGAAGACAGAAAACATAGCATTTCAGTATAGATAATGGGAAACCAATTAGATAAACTCCAGCAATTGGGTTGTTATTCAGACATGAGTCTCTTTATTTAACTGCTGTTTACTCATTTCTAGAACTTGCTTTGCTGTTATCCTCTCCTGAACCCACAGGGTTGGTTTGAAATTACTGGAAATGGTAGGAATGAAATTATACTCCTTACCAAAATTCCCTTGACTTGGATTTAAGAGCACATAGCCTGTTTGCATGACATGAGATCACAAACAACTCAATAGGTTCCTCTCTTCTTCTTTTTTCCCCTTTTTATAACTATTCAGGGCCATGCCCAACTTCAAACCTAAATTTGCTCCACACACAAAAAATTATCATAAAAAATGTAATAACTAGATATACCTATTTTCACTACTTATTATTTATTTATTTCGATCATCATTAAGGAATACTTATAGTTGAATATACAATATACATATGAATATGTACATTCTGCTACTAAGTATTGAAGGAATTTTGGAGAATTTTTTTTCGGGAATGAGAAATGACATTCTAGATAGGCTTTGAATCTTAACAGGGAATTATCCTAAGAATTCTTTTTAAGTACTTGAAGATGTGCTCAGGATTGAGTCAACAGAGTTTAGGCTTTTGCTTTCCTTAATTGGAGATTAAATTTCTTTCCTTTAGATTTATGAATTCACATTTCATGATTCTCATGCCTTTTACAGTTCTTTAAAATGAAAAAGGGGGGAGGAAACCCCACCAAATTAGCTAAAAACCACACACACACACAACAAAAAACCCCAAACAAACCCAAACAGAATAGGTGTTCAACTAAAATACTCCTCTTGCCATTCCAAAGCAGATTTTGCCTCCAAGACATTGTCTACTTAAGTTTCTAAGAACTTGATCCTCATCCATTTTGAGCAAGCACACTTTCCTGATTTAAAGCTCATCTTCAGTCCACATACATACCAGTTTCCAGTCAAAGTAAAATTCATGTGAACATTTTTATTTCATTAGCCTATGCCAGTACCATTTAAGGATCTTTTCCCCCTCTCACAGTTTTTATTCTCATTTAAGGGCCTTCCTCCTCCTCGCCCCAGTTTTTCTTCTCTCTCTCTCTTAAAAATTATTTGCATGAAAGTTTGAAAGAAAATTGTTTTTCATTCATTCATTTATAAATTTTGCTTTAGAACATGAATTACAACACCCACTGTGAAAAGACAGTTGTGTCACTTCTTGCTTGTAATTTTCCTTCCCATTTATATTCCTGTTCCAGCCATTTCTGCCTTCAGGGCTTTATCCTTGGGCAAATGTAGCTCTCTGGACCTTCTAAGGTTGGTTATACTAAGAAGTGAATGCCTCCCTGGGGTTATTTATTGACCACCTGTCATGTCAACTATGACTCAGAGACTCTATGAACAGACGAGCTGAGCCCTACACTATCCTGTGCCTTCCTCAACATCTCTGACACACGAGAGGCCATTCCTGAAGATATTGTGTCAATCCATCATGCTCGGGCATTTCTTCTCCTTCTCTCACCCTCCATCTTTCTAAGCATGATGTCCTTTACCTGTCCTAAGTATCAAAGACAAAGCTTCCCCATCTTTTCTTCGAAGGATCATTTTAGCTTCTTTTCTTCCAAGACATACTCTTTGATTTTTTGACAGTCCATGGAATATTCCTCCCTCTTCTCCAACTTCTGGTACCAAGGGTGTTGAATGTTGATCACCTTAGAGACTTAGCTATTATTTAGCTGAAAGTTGAACCACAAGGGTGAGTAATATTCTAGGTTCAAAAGGTAACTAACTAAAAGGACATAGTCTCAGAGATTCCATTCTTCTCTACTGGAACCGTAGGTCTGGAATATTTTATGTTTTTGAGTTTTGTTCCACCTTCCCATCCTTGTTCTATCCAAATCTTCGACTGCACTCCCCTTAAGAAGAGTTAGCAGTGATAACAGGGCAACATCTAGTTGTTCTGTTTCCAGAGTCACAGAAATTGAGGTTCTTGTTATCCCATATGACCCAACAGAGTGTGGAAACTATGGAACAATATAATTAATTTCACATACAAGCAAGACTCTACTGCAGATTATCCAAAAACAACTGGAACAGCAGAGAACTGCCAGAAGTCCAAACTGGGTTTAGAAAGGGTCGTGTTACTAGAGATAATATAGCTAGTGTTATATGGATCTTAGCTGAAAACAGGGAATACCAGAGGAATGTATTTATGTTTTATTGACTATACAAAGGCGTTTGACTGTGTGGATCATAACAAACTGTGGCTGACTCTGAGAAGAATCAAATCGCAGAACACTTGATCACACTAATGAGAAACCTATTCTTGAACCAAGAGGTAGTCATAAGAACAGAGCAAGGAAACACTGCACGGTTCAAAATTAGGAAGGGCTTACCCCAGGGATGTGTCCCGTCTCCATACCTTTTCAACCTGTATGCAGAACAGATTATCCGGGAGGCTGGGCTCTATGAGGAGAAATGTGGGATCAAGATTGGTGGAAGATCTATCAACAATCTGTGATATGCAGATGACACAACCCTGATTGCTGAAACTGAGGAGGACCTGAAGCACTTGCTGCAGAGGGTCAAGGACTGCAGCCTACAATATGGATTGAGGCTCAATGTCAAGAAGACAAAGATTCTCATCACTGGGCCACCTGGTAGCATCAGGATAGGTGGTGAAGAGATTGAGATTGTCCACAGCTTTAGTTTGCTAGGCTCCACAGTCAACACTCTTGACACCAGTAGCCAGGAAATTAAAAGATTGATTGCGATGCGAAAGTCTGCTGTTAGGGACCTCTCCAAAGTACTGAAGAGCAATGGTATCTCTCTGGAGACTAACGTGCATCTGATACAGGCCATGGTCTTTGCAATCACTTGTTATGCATCAGAGAGTTGGGCAATGACTAAGGAGGATAGAAGGAGAATTGATGCCTTTGAGCTTTGGTGCTGGAGAAGAGTATTGAAGGTACCATGGACTGCCAGGAAAACAAACAGATTCATCCTGGAAAGGGTTAAACCAGGCGACTCCTTCGACGAAAGGATTCTGTGGCTCCGTCTAACGTACTTTAGACATATTGTAAGGAGGGACCGGTCCTTGGAGAGGGACATCATGCTTGGTAGTGTGGAGGGACAGTGCAGGAATGGAAAGCCCTCTATGAGGTGGATTGATTCAGTGACTGGGGTAATTGGGATGGGTGTATAGGAGACGGTGTGATTGGCACAGGACAGAATAGAGTTTAGGGTTGTTGTACATAGGGTCCCTATGAGTCACAAGTGACTTGACAGCACATAACAACAACAACAACAACAACTATATATATATTTACTTTTTAACAATTTTGTTTTATTTTTATTTTTCCCGTTCCCTTTTTTGATTCATTGTTGCACATTTTGTCCCCCCCTTGTCCTCTCCCATCCCAGATGGCAATTCACCTCTTGTTCCAGATTGCTGTCATACATGTAATGCCTAATCATATAGTCTTTTGAGTAGTTCTTCCCTTCATCTGTTCTAATGTAGTGTTCATTATCTATTCTCTCTTTTTCCATTCTCTCCCTCACCATCCCCCCTCATCTGTCCTGTTTTATAGCATCAGTGTTATGTAGTATTTTTCCTTTTGTGACTAGGATATTTCAGTCAATATAATGTCCTCCAGGCTCCCCATGTTGTATAATGTTTTACAAATTCATTGTTTTTCAGTGCTGCATAATATCCCACTGTGTGAATGTACCATAGTTTTTCTATCCACTTATTTGTTAATGAGCACCTGGGTTGCTTCCATCTCTTCGAATAACACAACAGTAAACACTGGTGTGCATATATATGTTTGGCATCCACTTCCTAAACAACATGCCTCCAGAAAATCTATGAGCTTTGATAAATGTCGATAGTTTTAGAAAGGCTTCAGCCCTTTTGTTCATAGGGTCACTATGAGTCATGCTCGACTCAACAGCAATCAACAGCAACAACTTGTTTCTTTAGAATATATTCTTAGTAGTGGAGTTGCTGGATCAAATGGTATTTCTATTTTCAAATTTTTAAGTCTGACTGCCTCCCATAGTGACTGTACCATTTTACACTGCCACCAACAATGAATCAGTATTCCAATCTCTCCACAACTTTGCCAAAATTTTTGTTTGATGCCTGAATATTTACTTTTAATTCTTTTTCTTTGTTCTTGACTTCAACAGCTGAACCCCAGATGTTGCCCACAATTTTAAGAACTTAGTCACTACTCACCAAAGTAGGATGTAGACTATGTCTTTCTGGACTATATTGTGCCAAATGACTTTGCTCTTGTCTAAGACAAGAATCTTAAAATAAGTTAGCGTTAGTTCCCTCAGGACTTTGAAGGCCCTAAAAATAGATTAATGCTATAGAAATAAAGTACAAAGGATTCTTCTGGTGGTGGAATCTTTCCATACCTTGACTAAGTGATTACATTGATGAATTTGGAGATAATGTCATATATCATTATACAGCAACAACAATATATGACATTATCTCCAAATTCATCAATGTAATCACTTAGTCAAGGTATGGAAATGTTGCTGTTGTTATGTGCCGTCGAGTCGCTTGCGACTCATAGGAACCCTATATACAACAGCCCTAAACTCTGTTCTATCCTGTGCCAATTGCACCATCTCCGAGACACCCATCCCAATTGCCCCAGTCACTGAATTAATCCACCTCATAGAGGGTCTTCCCCTCCTGTGCTGTCCCTCCACTCTACCAAGCATGATGTCCCTTTCCAAGGACCGGTCTCTCCTTACAACATGTCCAAAGTATGTCAGATTAAGCCCCAGAAACCTTGCCTCCAAGGAGTAGCCTGGTTTAACCCTCTCCAAGATGAATCTGTTTGTTTCCTTGGCAGTCCATGGTACATTCAATACTCTTCTCCAGCACCACAGCTCAAATGCATCAATTCTCCTTCTATCCTCCTTAGTTATTGTCCAACTCTCTGATGCATAACAAGTGATTGCAAAAACCATGGCCTGTATCAGGCGTACCTTAGTCTCCAGAGAGACACCATTGCTTTTCAGTACTTTGGAGAAGTCCCTAACCGCAGACTTTCCCATCACAATACATCTTTTAATTTCCTGGAAGTGTTGACTGTGGAGCCAAACAAACTAAAGCTGTGAACAATCTCAATGTCATACATTACATAGGATAAGTTCTGGTGGCTTAGCCATAAGGAATTGCCCTGCCAACCCAAAAAAACATGGTTTGAATCCAGCGGATGCTCTATGGGAGGAAGATGAGCAATCTAACCTCATGTGATTTACAGTGTTTGAAAAATCTCCCAGATGATCAGGAATGGGTTAGTTTCAACTCATGGACACATAACAACTAACAAAAACAGCAGAAACAGCAGCACACACACACGCGCGCGCGCACACACACACACACACACAAACACACTTGTGTGTGTCTGAGAAAAGTGTATTGTATCAGTATCAGTTTTCTGGATATAGTTTTTTATTATACTTATGAATAATTGCAGGAAATTAGGTGAAAAGTTCACTGGATCTTTTTTTATTTTTTCTTGCAACTACATGTGAAATTAAAATGATTTCAAAGGAGACATTTAGTTTAAAACTGGGTTGTTATTTATAAAGAAAAAGGCTGAAATATATGGAATAGAACACAGAAAAATAATTGAAACAATTGACAAGACCAGGAGCTGGTTGTTCAAAAAGGTCAACAAAATAGAAAAACCATTAGCAAACTTATCAATAGGAAGTTTAAAAAAAGACAAAAATAACTCAAATATTAAATAGATGTCATGACAGAATCAGCTGAAATAAAATTTATACTCATTCTTATGAAAAGTTATTATTGTTGTTGTTATTTACTGTAGAGTCAGAATTCACCCATAGCTGATTCTCCAGTGGGTTTTCAGACATTTAATTGCTTGAGAAGATTGTCCATCCTTCTCCCACAGAGCTGCTGGTGGTCTCAAACTGCATGCCTTGGGGATTGCAGACCAGCTTTCTTCCACTGGGCCACAAGAGTTCCCTGAGAAAAGTTATATGCTGAAAAATTTGAATGTCTAGAAGAAACGGCATGATGTCTCTCTCCAATAAATAGCCTCTCCTAGTAACATACCTAAAGTATGTGAGGTGAAGCTTTATCATCTTTGCCTCCAAGGAACAACCCTGGTTGCACTTTCTTCAAGACATATTTGTTTGTTCTTTGGCAGTCCATGGGATGTTCAGTACTCTTCTCTAACACCATAGAGCAAATATATTAATTCTTCTTTTGTCATTATTATTCATTGTCTAGCTCTCAGATGCATATCAAGTGATCAGAGGGACAATGCTTAAATCAGATGCACTTTGGTCCTCAGACTGATATCATTACTCCAAAAAGCTTGGAAAGGTACCTAACTGCAAACTTTCCCAGTGCAATGCATCTCCTGATTTTCTGATTGTTGGTAGCAAGGATGTTGATTGTGGATCTGATTAAGATGAAGTTGTTATAATTTCAATCTTTGCTCTATCTATCATGATGTTGTCTATCATTCCTGTGGTAAGAATACATGTTTCTTTGATGTTTTGATGCAACCTATATTAAAGGCTGTGTTCTTTGATATTCTACAATAAGTGCTCAGGTCTTCCTCACTTTCGGCAAGCAAGGCTGTGTCATCTGTGTAATAGGTTATTGGTGAGTTTTCCTCCAATCTCGATGTCAAATTCTTCTTCATAGATTCCAAGTTCTTGGTTAATTTGCTCAGCATACAGGCTGAATTGATCTGGAGAGAGAATACAACCATGATACAGTTCCTTTTTAATTTTAAATAATGTATTATTCCCTGCTTGGCTCCATAGTCAACACTCTTGGCAACAGCAGACAGAAAATTAAAAGACTTATTGTGATGGGAAAGTCCGCTGTTACGGACCTCTCTAAAGTTCTGAAGAGTAATGGTGTCACTCTGGAGACTAAGATGCATCTGATACAGGTCGTGGTCTTTGCAATCACTTGTTATGCATCAGAGATTTAGACAATGACTAGGGAGGATAGAAGGATAATTGATGCCTTTGAGCTGTGGTGCTGGAGAAGAGTATTGGATGTACCATGGACTGCCAAGAAAACAAAGAGATTCATCCTGGAGAGGGTTAAACCAGGTGGGTCCTTGGAGGCAAAGATTCTGGGGCTTCATCTGACATACTTTGGATATGTAAAGAGGGACCAGTTCTTGGAGAGGGACATCATGCTTGGAAAGGTGGAGGGACAGCGCAGGAGGGGAAGGCCCTCTATGAGGTGGATTGATTCAGTGA
Source organism: Elephantulus edwardii (assembly GCF_000299155.1). NCBI lineage: Eukaryota > Metazoa > Chordata > Mammalia > Macroscelidea > Macroscelididae > Elephantulus > Elephantulus edwardii. The sequence goes on from NW_006400116.1 coordinate 1,001,882, forward strand.
CTGTGGAAATCGGGATGGGTGTGTCAGAGGCAGTGAGATTGGCATAGAATAGAGCAGGGCTTAGGGCTTTTGTACATAGGGTCTTTATGAGTCGCAAGTGACTCAATGGCACATAACAACACCAACAACCATCACAAGAGTTCTGGTGGCCAAGTGGTAAAGAGTTGTATTGAAGTCCTGAAGGCATGCAGTTCAAATCCACCAGCTGATCTGTGTAAGAAAGATGAGCAATCTCCTCCTATCAATTAAACTGCCTCTGAAAACCCACTGGAGGGTCAGCTATGGGTAGGTTCTGACTTGATGGTACAGAACACCACCACCATCATTAGTACATAAGCTTTGTCTGAGGATAATTTTATTTCATTCATGCTTTTGTCCTATTATCTAGAAAAGTGCCCACCATAGACTTTGGGTTCAGTGTATATTTGTTTAATGTATAAATTACTCTCTAGCAAGCAACCAGATAACAGTTGCACTGTGACTTGAATAAGCATCCACTAAATACCTATTTTTAGAAACCATAACATAGGCGGTCTTTTAGATACTTAAACATCTTCCAACATTCCATTTTGTATCATAGGGAAATATTAGGGAAGAAGCCTGGTAAGGCACATCTGGAGAAATTTGCTGTACGAAGAAAGATTGTGTCAGGAAATACCAACAGCTTTTTGGCTCACAATTTGAGAATCTTCATCTTGTGAATTATAAGATAAGAACCACTTTCTTCTAAGTTTCTTTTTTTCTGCATTAAGCCTTGTTTGAATTCTCCCAGAGAGAGTGATAATTCCCCAGTTCTCTGGGATTTTTAGAAACATGTCCCTCAGAATGTCCAAACTTCTCTTTTAGGAAGCATAGTAGCAGGATTAGTAGTAATCATTTAAAAATGTGCTTTGAACATTTGGAAAAAGGCAGCCGTACTCATTAGCAGCTCTCCCTGGGCCTTTCTAAGGCTGTAGTAAATATTCTCTCGCATTCCCACAAAGACTTAATTATAGTGTTAGCAGCATCTCTCTGAGGAAGCCTGGCACATCTGTGATGCCCAGAGGAGTTACCAAAAGCCCTCCTTGCTGTAAAATAAACCAGAGGATTATAACAGAGTTTCCCAGAAGTGGAAGCACATTCAAGGCATCTCTCCCTGGTCTCTCTCATCTTCTGAGTATAGTTGTTCTATTCCCAATACTTCACTTTTGAAATGTTGTTCTTGTTATATACCATCGAGTCTTCAGAGACTCATACTGAACCTATTTACAATAGCTCTGAAGCCTGCCCTGTCCTGATTCAGTCTCACTGACTCTGACACACCTACCCCCATTCTCCTCGTCATTGTATTAATTCATCTAATCCAGGGTCTTCCTCTCCTGCACTGTTCCTCCACCATTCTGAGCATGATTTTCTTCTCCAAAGATTGTTCCCTCCTGACCACATGCCCAAATTATGTAAGATGGAACTTCAAAATCCTAGTCTCCAAGGAGAAGCTTAGTTTAACTCTTTCCAGGAAAGACCTATTTGTTTTCTTGGCAGTCCATGGTACGTTCAAGACTCTTCTCCAACACCACAACAGAAAGGCATCCATTCTTCTTCTATCATTCTTAGTCAAAATCCAGCTCTTTGATACATAGTAAGTAATTGTGAAGACCATGGCCTGGATTTGGTGCACTTTAGTCTCTAAATTGATATTGTTGCTTCCCAGTACTCTGGAGAGATCCCTGACAAGAGATTTACTTAATACAATTTGTCTTTTGATTTCCTGACTACTGGTGCCGAAAGTGTTTATTATGGAGTCGAAAGTGTTCATTATGGAGTCGAGCAAGCTGTAACTGTTAACAACCTCAATCTTTCTCCATCCATCATGGTGCTACCAATTGGCCCAGTGGTGAGAATCTTTGACTTCTTGATGTTGAGCTTCAATCCATATTGACTACAGTCCTTGACCTTTTGAAGACTTCATGAAATGTTGGCACATTAACAACATGTATGTGATCTTACTTCTAGTAATTATCTCCAATAATCCTTCTATTGTATCTTCTCCTGCCTTCTGAAGTTTATTCCTGGGCAAATGCTGGTCTTTTGATCTTGTGTAGTTGATTGTTGGCAGGAGTGCTTCTGTGGTGTACTTTCTGGCTTTACATGAGCTTCCTGTGGCTTTCTGAGGCTGCAAATGGCAATAGGAGAAGGGAGGACACTGCCTGTCTTTCTCTTGCAGAGGCCCGGGCAGATTTGAACTACTAGAGAGGCTCCACCTCTGGGTTACAGAGCAACCAGCTATATCACCTGAGCTTATACTACATTACATACTCTGTTTATATTTCATTTGGTTACCCTTTTATCCTATGAATTAATTTCTAGCAATACTGTATTTTAATAAAGGAAAATAAAAATAGAGTCCTTGAAGTATGGGTTCTCATCTGCTTAAGGTCACACAACCAGCAAGGGACATCATGGCTATCTGACTCCAACGTTATTCCCCTGCACCAAGATTTATCAGTCTCAGTAGTAATGACACTTAGTGCCGGATAATGCTGTTTCTGAAGGAATATCTTGTACCTTAAGAATGCTTAACATACCCCAAAGAAATCAAGGCCACTACTCAAACAGATGTAAACACATCCATGTTTATTGTTGCATTAGTCACAATAACAAAGAGATGGAAGAAACCCAAGTGCTCATCAATAAATGAATGGATAGAAAAAAACTATGGTACATCCACACAATGGTATATGACACAACATTGAAAAACAATGAAATGGTAAAACATTATACAACACAGCGAAGCCATGAGGACATTATATTAAGGAAAATATCTCAGTCACAAAAGGACAAATACTGCATAACACCACTGTTATAAAATAGAAAAGACCTGGGGTGGGGTGGGGAGGGATTGGGGAAAGAATGGACAGATAATGAAGACTTCATTAGAACAGATGAGGGAAAAAACTGTCTGAAAATAATAAATGAGCATGTTTTATATGTATGAGAACAGTCTGGAATATTGCAGGGTGGGCTGGGGAAGGGAGAGGGAAAGGAAGAAATAATGTGTAACAATAATAAAAAAGAGAGGTGATAAAAGAATGCTTAACAGCATCCTTGACCTTCATCTACTATATACTAGTTAATTCGATAACCAAATACCAGTATTTGTGACAACCAGAATGGTATTCTTAGGTTGCCAAGTGCCGCACAGGAACAATACAGCCCCAGCTCAGGATGATTGCCCCACCTATTCAGTTTCACTATCTCTTTGAGTCCAGGAAAAGTGCTTGTCACGGCCCTGAGAGATAACTGGAGCTTGTTTGGCATAGAAAGAGTACTGTCAGCTTGAGTAATGTCAAAGGGCCTTATGGGAACTCCTCCAACCTGTGTCTCCAAGATGAGAATGTGAAAAAAAATGAGATCAGACTGATCTCAAAATGAGAATGATAGGGCTCAGTGGGTTAGAATATTTTGGAATACTTTTCCCTTCAAAGAGATAATACTATTTCATTGATTTTTTTAATATGTTTCCAGATGCATTTGGGATTGACCCTTGAACAGAGTTGATCTGAGTCAACTCTTCTTTAGAGAAAACATAAATCCAAGTGGGTATGTCATTGGTAGTGGATAGTCTGGTTGTGTTACCCAAGATTTCTTTTACAGTACTGTCATATTGCACATACCTTCTAGTTGGTAGGCACAGCTTAAAGGTTTTATTTTATGGAGATTTGTTTATTTTTGTCTTCTTTAATGTATTTTTTAAATTTTATATTGTTTTGTATACAAAATTCATATACATTGTGTTTCACACATTCCCTCATTCGCATTGTGTTTCATACAATCATTTCCAAACATTGTGTTTTATAAAACCAATTGCCAATTGATCTATGCCCAATATCTCTTGGGAAAATGCCACCCTTTTGACTTTATATTTTTGGCAATTCAATCGAGTGAGGGTCTCCTGGATTTCATCTTATATAGGCCTATCTGTTTGCCTGAAAGTTGAGCCATGAGGATAAGTTTTGTTCTTGGTTTGAAGGGTGGTAAGGATTGGTCTCCATAGTTCCATCAGTCTCTTCAGAACCATTAAACTTGTCCATTTATCTTTTAGACTAGTTGATTCCAAATTATAGTGGCCCTATAGGACAGAGTTCCGCAAGGCCTCAAAGGCTGTAAATCTTTATGGGAAATGACTGTCTCATATTATTCCTGTAAAGTGATAGAGCTTAATTAATTGATACCATTTCAGTTAGCCGTGTAACTTTCAACCTATTGTATCTGAGGACATTATTTACATACTTATTGCCACAGATTCTTAACAATTGACTTGGAGCTGATGCTCCATTGGGCTTCTAAAGCTGTAAATCTCACAAGAAGTTTTGTAGATCTTTCTCCCTCAGAGAAACTCTTAGTTAATCAATAGACAAACATAGAAGGTGGATTCAAACTGCCACAGAGGCACAGCCTTTGGATTAGCAGTACAGCTTCCTACAGGTTAAGCACACTAGAGCATGTCAGAGGGATTTGAGGCAAGGAAGGATTTTTTTTTCTATAATTATATTTTATTAATTTTCATAAACATTTACAGAGATTTTGGGCTTCCACTCATTCATTGTTGCACTATTCTCT
>NW_006400116.1:1006795-1039621 GCF_000299155.1 Elephantulus edwardii
AAGACACAAATTTGACTAACAAGTTATAAGTACATGAGTCCAAAAATTATGGAAAAGTAAAAGAAAAGATTCTTTCATTGTTTTACAAACACTGCAAGGAAGGATTTAATGTGCTGTTGTTGCTTTGAGTGAAGGGAGTCATGTAGGAAGAAATGCAGGCACCTCGATGACAAAGCGTAAAAATCTGACAAGAAAACAGGAACCTCAAAAGATGCTATAAGTGAAAGCATCTGAATTCTGTCAATAACCTGAAATAAAGTTCTTCCCTAGAAACTCCAGATAAAAGCTCAACCAGGTCAATTCCTTGATTTTTTTTCTCTCAGTGAGAGCCTAAACAGCCATATTGTGAGACAATATGCTTGTGTGGTTTTAAAATTATATTTACAATAGTTACACAAGAATATAAATTCAGATTCACCACAGTTGACCTGGTAAATAAGTCTAGCTTTTTTATATTTTTTTAGGTTTGGTAGTTTTGTTTTCTTTGTGTTTTTTTTTTTTTTTTACTTCACCACACATTTGATTGTGTGTACCATTACTAACATATGGCTAACATTGAGAATAATGGGAATCCTAGAATATTTATTCACATTCATGCAAAACTTTTGCCTAGATCAAGAGGCTATTGTGCAAACAAAACAAGGATCATTATATGGTTTAAAAGTAAGAAAAATTTGCATCAGGGTAATATCCTCTGTCCATACTTATTCAATCTGTATAATGAGCAAATTCTTTGAGAAGCTGTAGTCTATGAAGCAGAATGTGGAAACAGAATTGGAGGGAAATTCATCAATAACCTTCATTATATGAATGAAACAACCTTCCTTGCTAAAAGGAAGGAGGAGGACTTGAAGCACTTGCTGCAGAAGAACAAAGAATACAGCCTTCAATATGGATTGCAACTCAACATCAAGGGAACAAAACTTCTTACTACTAGCTTTGTAGGCAACATCATGATAGATGGAGAAAAGATTTAAACTGTCAACAAGCTATTAAAAGCAAACAAATGAGAACTGAGGCATGCTTGATTCAGACCATGGTCTTTTCAATTATTTGTTATGCATCTGAGAGCTGGACAATGAATAAAGATGAGAGAAGAAGACTTGATGACTTTGCTTTGTGGTGTTGGAGAAAAGTACTGAATAGCCCATGGATTGAAAAAAAAAACAATAAAAACAAAAACAACAAACAAACAAAAAGTCCTCAGCCAAACAGATGTTTTGGAAAAGTTGTAGCCAGAAGTTTCCTTGGAGGCAAAGATGATAAAGCTTCATCTCATGTACTTTGGGCATATTGGTAGAAAAGGCTATTTCCTAGACAGGATCAGCAAAAGAGGGGAAGACTCTCAACCAGATGAATTGACACAATGACTGGTGCAATGGAGTTTAGAGTGTTCGTGATTGTGAAGACGGCAAAGAATGGGACCGGCTTCAATTCTGCTGTTTATAGAGTCATTCTATGCCATACTTGACTTGATGGAACCAAAAAGCAACAACAGGTTTTGCTCCACATTTCTCCCTAGTCTATCTAGGATCTTCTATTATGATCTTTGAAAGTGGCTAGCAGTGGTAGCCAAACACCATCTAGTTCCTCTATTTTCCTTGTTGTAGAGATTGATGATTACCTGGATGATCAATACTTCAAAAGTCCCTTTGGTGATAGGAGATTATTGTTGCTGTTATGTGCCATCGAGTTTCTTGCAACACATAGCAACACTATGTACAACAGCTCTAAACCCTGCTCAGGATAGCCTGAACCAACTTTACTGATTCTGACACACTAAAGCTGTTAAAAATGTCAATCTCTTCATGATCTTTCATGATGCTGCCAATCGTCCCAGTGGTGAGAATCTTTGTTTACTCACCTACATTTAGATGAGATTGCTCACCTACATTTATGGCTCCTCCCAGAGAATGTCACTGTGGGGCACAAAAATCTGGTTTTCTTACTTCAAAACAGGACAACCCTTAGGGTCATTCCTGCTCCCAATTTACTACTAGGCTTTTTGAAGATTGCAACCATATTGCAGACCAAGGATCTTAAGACTCAATTAAGTTCTCCTTAAGTTGTTGTTATGTGTCATCAAGTCAACTAGGACTCTTAGCAGCTCTGAATCTTGCCCTACCTGAGCCTACCTCACTCTCTCAAACATATCTGACCCTATTGTTAGAGTCATTGTGTTGATTCGTCTCATCCAGGTTCTTGCTATCCACTTTTCCAAGCATGAAGCCCTTATCTAAGAAATGACTGCTTCTGACAACATACACAAAGTGTATGAGATGGAGTTTCAAAATATTTATCTCAAAGGAACAACCAGGTTCCATCTTCTCCAGGAGAGAGACCTAGCTGTTATCTTGAGACTCCATGGTACATGTTCAATATTTTTCTCCGGCACCATGACTCATAGGCATCAATTCTTCTGTCATTTTTAGTTATTATCCAGCTCTCAAAAGCAGAGCGGGCAATTGAGAAGACTAGGGCCTGGATCAGGTGCACTTTAATCTCGAGATTGACATCATTGTTCTTTAACACTCTAGAGAGGTCTTTGACAGTAGATTTTCTAAATGCAACTCATCTTATGATTTCCTGACTACTGGTGCCAAGATTTATGAATCTGAGCAAAAATAAACTGTTAAAAACTTCAATTTTCACCATCACCACCACTTTCTTCTAAGAATAAAATCCCTATGCATGTCAAAAACCTTCACCAACAGGGTGAAAAGGCAAGCCACAGACTCAGAAAAAAAATTGGTAATGATATGTGAGATAAGGGACTTAAATCAGATAAGGGACTTATATCTAGAATTTATAAAATACTTGAGAACCACAGCAAGATAATGGTAAATAATCCAATTAAAAAATGGGCACAGGATATGAACAGACACTTCACCAAAGAAGACATTCAGATGGCCAACAAGTACATGAAAAAATGTTCAAAATCCCTAGCTCTAAGAGAGATGCAAATCAAAACAACTATATCATCTCACCCCAGTCAGAATAGCAAAATTTAACAGAACAGCAAGTAACAAATCCTGGTGAGTTTGTGGAGAAACTGGAACCCTTATTCACTGTTGGTGGGAGTTTAAAATGGTGCAACCATTGTGGAAGGTGGTATGGCACTTTCTAAAGAAGTTGGAAATAGAGATACCATTTGACCCAGCAATTCCACTGCTGGGAATATACCCTAAAGAAACCATAACTGACATCCAAGCAGATATATGCACACCCATCTTCATCACGGCTTTGTTCACAATAGCTGGGAGTTGGAAACAACCTAAGTGCCCATCAACAAACGAATGGATAGAGAAGCTGTAGTATATTCACACAATGGAATACTACGCTGCATTGAAAAACAAGGAACTAATTTAATATTATTCAAAATAGGTGACCCTGGAGGACATTATGCTGAGTAAAATATCACAGTCACAAAAGGACAAATACTGCATGGTGCCACTGTTTTAGAAAGTGACTGACCTCAAGGTTGGGGTAAGACTGAGAAAAACTGGATCAATTGTGTATACTAAATTGAAACAGATGAGGGAAAGAAAAGTTTAAAAGTTATATATGATAGCATATTATGATTATCACAGGAATCCAGAATTAAGGTTGAATAGTGGAGTGTATTTAGGTTGGGCTTGGGGAGGGGGACAGGGTCGGGGTCAGGGGGGTTGTATGCCAATGAAGAAGTTTATCATTTGCTTTTCCAAGAGAGGAGCGAACTGGGGGAAAGAGGCTAAAGAAAACAGGGCAACAATGAATGAATAAAAATCCAAAATCTCTGTAAATATTTATTAAAATTAATAAAATAAAATTTTAATAAAATGTATTTAATACTCCAGTACTTCAACTAAATAAAGATAAACAACCCAATCACAAAATGGGCACAGGATAAGAACAGACACTCCACCAAAGAAGACATTCAGATGGCAAACAAATACATGAAGAAATGTTCAAAATCCCTAGCTCTAAGAGTGAGAGATACAAATCAAAACAGCTATGAGATATCATCTCACCCTAGTAACAATAGCAAAGTTCAACAGAGCCACAACAACAAATGCTAGCAAGGTTGTGGGGAAACGGAAACCCTTATTCACTGTTGGTGGAAGGGTAAAATGGTGCAACCACTATGGGAGGCCATAGGGTGTTTTCTCAAAAAGTTGGAAATAGGAAGACCATTTGATCCAGCAATTCCATTACTGGGAATATAACCTAAAGAAACCAGAGCTACCACCCAAATAGATACATGCATACCCTTGTTTATTGCTGTGCTGTTCGCAACAGCAAAGAGATAGAAGCAACCCAAGTGCTCACAAACGAATGGATAGAGAAACTGTGGTGTGGTCACACAGTGGAATACTGTGCAGTGCTGAAAGGAAAAACTCATAAAAATATACAAAATGGGTTATCTTAGAGGACACTATGCTGACTGTAATATCTCAGTCAAAAAAGGACAAATACGCATAATGCAGTGTTGTAAAACGGGACAGAAATGGTGTTGGAGAGAAACTGAGAAAAAAGGGATAAATAAGGGATAAATAATGAACACTGTATTGGAACAGATCAGGAAAAGAACTGTTTGAAAGGAATATATGATAACAATATCTAATCATAATATTCCTCCTAAACAGTACCCTCCCTTATCTGTTTCAATGCAGTATACATTATTTACCCCCTCTTAGTTCCCCCCCAACTCTGATGTCAGTCCTGCTTTATAACAGTGGCACTATGCAGTATTTGACCTTTTGTGACTGAGATATTTCACTCAGCATAACGTCCTCCAGGACCACGCATCCTGCATAGTGGAGTGGACTGACTGGGGGAAGGGGAGATTGTATAACAATGCAAGATTTTTTTTTTACTTGTCAAAGAGAAAAGTGAACTGGGGTGGGGGGAGGAGTGGGCTAGGAGGAAAGTGTCTAACAATGAATCAACGGAAATGAAAAAAATAAGAAAATTAAATTTAGAAAAAGAAAAGAAGGAATATATGATTAGGTATTATTTGAATAATAATAGTCCAGAATAAGGGGTGTGTGCAAAGTAGACTGGGGTGATGAGGAGGGAGGAAATTGTGCAACAATGAATTAATTTTTTTAAGAGTTTTCTAAATGGGGAGGGTAGGGTGGAAAATATGCAACAAGGAAGAAATGGAAATCCACGTTTTCTGTAAATGATGGTTAAAAACACAATAAAAATCATTTATATAGAAAAATTAAAATGTCAAACTTTTCTCTTTTTGCTGCCTATTGACCTGATGGTGAGGACTTTTCTTTCTTTTTTGTTTTTTCCTTATTGTTGAAATGCAATATATATATTGAAGGCTAAATTTCTTGATCTTCTGAATCAAATGCTCTAAGTCCTCCTCAGTTTCAGCAAGCAAAGTTGTGTCATCTGTATAATGCAGGTTGCTGATGAGTCTTCCTCCAATCCTGATGTCACATTCTTCTCCATAAAGCCTAGACTCTGGAATGATCTGTTCAGAATATGGCTTGGAAAGATATGGAGAAATAATACATCCCATTTCTTGATATTGAACCACGCAGTGTTTCCTTGCTTCGTTTGGACAATACCTTCCTGATCTATTTATATGTTTTGCATGAGCACAATGTTAGCCACAATTTATTGTGGTCCAAACAGTGAAATTTCTTAACATAGTTGATAAAACACAAGTAGACATCCTTCTGGTAGTATCTGCTTTCAGTCAAGTCTATATGACATCAGCAATAATATCCCTAGTGCCTCTTCCAAATCCAGCTTATATGTCTGTCAGTTCTCTGTCAATATACTTTTCTAGACAGATTTGGGTAATCTTCAGCAAGATTTTACTAGCATTTGATATTAGAGATATTGTTAGATAATTTCCATATTTTGTTTAATCACCTTTTTAATTAGTTTTTTTCTGGTGTATTTATAAAGTTCTTCTTTCATCACCATAGGCTCTTGCTTATACGTTGTTTCATTAAGTTCTTTTGTGTCAGCTAATTTTGGTGTTTTTTTTTTTTTTTTTTGTACAAGTGACTCTGTATACTCCTTCCATTTTCTTTAAATGCTTCCTGGATCATTTAATATTCTGCCCAAAGCATCCTTAAGTATTGCGACTCAAGGTTTTAATTTGTTCTTCAGTTCCTTCAGTTTTAAGAAATGCCAAGCAAGGTCGAAACTTTAATTTTCTGATTTCAACTCTTACCATGTTTCATTATAATACTTTGCTTTGTCTTCTCTCTCTGCCCTTTGAAATCTTCTGTTCAGTTCCTTACTTTCTTCCCTTTGCTTTGGCTACTCAGCTCTCTAATGCAATATTCAGAGTCTCATATGACATCCATCTCTGTTTTTTTCTTCCTCCTCTGTCTTTATAATGACTTTTTTGCATTCTTCATGGATTATATTCTTGATATGTTCCCACAGCTCTTCTGGTGTTTGCTAATTAGTGCTCAAGCTCATTAGTGTTCCTGAGATAGTTTTGAAATTCAAGTAGGATAGACTCAAGGTCAAATTGTGATTCCTGGGCATTTGATTTAACCTTTTTTAGCTTCAGCTTGAACTTGCATATGAGTAGTTGGTGGTCTGTTCCACAATCAGCACCTGGCCTAGTTTTCACAGCTGATATTGAGCTTCTCCAGATATCAATCTGATTTCTATGCATACATACCATCAGGTAAGAGTCATGTGTATAGTCTGGGTTTAAGAAGTTCAAGCTGCTCTGAAGGAATTGGGGGAAAACAAGGTCCTATGAATTGAAGGCATACTAATTGACATATTTTAAAAAACAGATGCTACCCTGTATATGCTCATAAGTTGTGCCAAGAAATCTGGAGGAAACCCACCTGGCCAACTTACTACAAAATATCCATGTTTGTTCCCATTCCAAAGACAGGTAATCCAAGAGTGTGAAAATTATTGAACATATCATTAATATCACATGCAAGCAAGCTTCTGCTAAAAATTATCAAAAACCACTGGAACAGAACATCAACAGAATACTGCCAGATGTGTCCCTGGGCCTAGAAGGGATTGTGGCACTAGGGATATTATAGTTAATGTTAGATTGATCTTGGCTTAAAGCAGAGAGCACTAGAGGAATGCCTACCTTTGTTTCATTGACTATGCAAAGGCATTTAGCAATAAACTGTGGCCAACTCTGAAAATAATTGTGATCTCTGAACACTTAATCATGTTTATATGAAACCTACACTTGGGCCAGGAGGCAGTTATCAGAACAGGGCAAGGAAACTATATGGTTCAAAATCGGGAAGGATGTATGCCAGGGATGTGTCCTATCTCTATATCTTTTAAAACTAAGTGATGAACAGATCATCTGGGAGGCTGGGCTCTATGAGGAGAAATGTGGCATCAGAACTGGAGAAAAACTCATCAACAACCTGTGTCATGTAGATGAGACAATCCTGATTGCTGAAATGGAGGAGGACCTGAAGCTCTTGCTACAGAAGGTCAAGTACTGCAGCCTTCAATATAGATTAAAGCAAACAAAGAAAACAAAGATTCTCCACACTGGACCAACTGGCAGCATCACGATAGTGAAAAGATTTGAGATTCTTAACAGCTTTAGTTGCTTGATTCCACAATTAGCACTCTTGGTACTGGCAGCCAGGAAATCAAAATACAAATTGCATTGAGAAAGTCTGATGTCAGGGACATCTCCAGCATACTGAAGAGCAACAATGTCAGTCTGGATACTAAGGTTCACCTGATCCAGGCCATTGTCTTCACAATTACTTGCTATGCATCAGAAAGCTTGACAATGACTAGGGATGATAGAAGAAAAATTTCTTCCTTTGAGTTGTGGTGCTGTAGAAGATTATTGGATTGCTAGGGGAACAAACAGATTCATCTTAGAGAGGGTGAAACCAGGCTGCTCCTTAGAGGCAAGGATTCGGAGACTCTGTCTGACATACTTTGGGCGTGTTGCCAGGAAGGATCAGTCATTGGAGAGAAACTTCATGCTTGGGAGGGTGGAAGGACATACGGTCACTATGAGTCGCAGGCTACTTGATGACACTTAACAACAACGACAATAACAATTTACAAAATTTGTATGCATTATTTTTCACACCAATATTTCCCATTTCCTTCACCCCCCCCATCAAATTATGCAGCTTTATTACTAATGCTCCCCCTATGCATCCTCAACCTCTGTTCCCATCCCCCACTGCACCTGCTTAGATCCTCTTACTTCAGTTATAATAATAGTCTTATATATTTGTCTTATATATTTATCATTATGGGACTGAGTTAGTTCACTTAGCATAAAGCTCTCCAGTCCCTCCCTTGTTAGGTAATAATTTATGAAATAATTTCTCCAGCATGGTACATAATATTCCATTGTGTGAATGTACCATAATTTCTCAATCCATTAAATAATGGTTGGATTTTTGAGCTATTACCATATTCTTGTGATGGTGCATAATGCTGCTATGAACACTGATATACAAGTCTCTCTTTGTGACTCAGTTCTCATTTTCTTGCAGTATATTCCAAGCAATGGAATAACTAGGTCATATGGAATTTCTATTGCCAGCCTTTTGAGGAAATGCCAAACTGCCTTCCAGAGTGGTTGTACCATTTTACAATCCCACCAACACTGTATTGGAGCTCCTATCTTTCCACATTCTCCCCAACATTTATATTCCTTGCTGTCCTGTTAAATGTTGCCACTGCTGCTGGAGTGAGATGGTATTTCATTGTGGTTTTGATACGCATCTCTATTTTTACCAGTGATTTTGAGCATTTCTTCATGTGTCTGCTATCCAAATATCTTCCTCTGTAAAAAGTCTTTTCCATGTCTATTGCCCATTTTGTAGTTATGTTTTGAGTCTTTTTCTTGTGCAGGCCCTATAGTATTCTGTAAACTCCCCCACCCCATATTTTTAGTTACAAAGAATTTGTCTATTTCCTCCGGATTCTGTTATGAGATTCTGTTATGAGACACTTGTCTGAAATCATATTGCCAAATGTCTGTTACCAGCCAGTTGGAAAAAAGGTTTTGATGCACGTAAGGATTTAATCTTTATTAGGTCTCACTAATCAATTTTATCCTCTCCAGATAGAACATTTCTGGCTGTATTTGGCAGTCTCTTTATACCATAGACTAGGCTGTCTAATCTTGGTCCAAGTTTGTCTCTTACTAACTTTATGGTTTTGGGTTTTAGTCCCAGGTCTCTGATCCACCTTGAGTTGATTTTCATGTATGTGGTGAGATGTGAATCGTGTTTTAGCTTTCTACAGGTAGCAGTCCAGTATTGTTTTGCCAGCACCGTTTGTTGAAGAGGTTATCATTTCCCTATTTGATAGGTTTTATTTCCTTGTTGAATATCAGTTGACTATAGAATAGATAGCTGGGTCTATCTCTGGGTTCTCAATTCTGTTCCATTGATCTATGTGCCTGTCATTGTACCAGTACCATACCATTTTGGTTACTACTGTGGTGTTTTGAGGTCAAAGAGTGCTGTCCCTCCCAGTTCATTTTTGTTTTTCAGCAGTGCTTTGATTATTGGTTGTCTCTTTTCTCTCCTAATAAACTTGATAATTTATCTTTCGATCGCCTTGAAAAATTAATTTGGTATCCGAATTGGGATTGCATTGAATATGTAGATTGCTTTTAGTAGGATAGTCATTTTCAAAATATTGAGCCTTCCTATCCATGAACAGGAAAACTGTTTCCATTTCTTTAGGTCTTTTTTTGGGTCTTGCAGAGATCTCCTACAGTTTTAGGTCTTTGTGTCTCTATTTAGGTTCACTCCTAAGCATTTCAGTTTGTGGTCAGCTATTCTTTTTTTACACTTTTCTTTATTTTTTTAATTCATTATTATTAATTTCTTTGTTTTAATATTTTTTATTAATATTAAGTTTAATGAAAGTTTACAGGACTTTGGATTTCCATTCATTCATTGTTGCACTTTTCTCCCTGTACATCTCTCCCCACCAAGTTTGCTCTTTGAAAAGTAAAAGAAAAATTATTCCATTGTTATACAGTCCCTCCTCCCAAGTCCACTCCACTATGCAGCCTTCATTCTGGACTCCTATCATGACAAAAATACCTAATAATACATTCCCTTTAAGTAGTTCTCTCTTTCATCTGTTTCAATGCAGTATACATAATTTATCCATCTTTCTCAGTCTCCCCTCAACACTGATGTCAGTCCCATTTTACAACAGTGGCACTATGCAGTATTTGTCCTTTTGTGACTGAGGTATTTCACTCCGTATAATGTCCTCCAGGGTCACCACTTTTGTATATTTCATGAGATCCTTGTTTTTCAATGCATTCCATTGTGTGAATATACCATAGCTTCTCTATTCATTCATTCATTCATTCAATTGTTGATGGGCACCAGTTGTTTCCAGCTCTTTGCTGTTGTGAACAAAGTCACAATAAACACGGGTGGGGATATATCTGCTTGATGGTATTTCTATTTGCAACTTTTTGAGAAAGCACCATACTGCCTTCCGTAGTGGATGCACCATTTTACATTCCCAACAACAGTGAGTGAATGAGGGTTCCAGTTTCTGCACAACTTCACCAACATTTGTTGTTTGCTGCTCTGTTAAATTTTGCTATTCTTACTGGGGTGAGATGGTATCTCATGGCTGTTTTGATGTGGTTGGTTATTGTAAATGGTATTGCTTTCTTATTTTCCTTCTCTGATTTCTCTTTGTTACTATAGAGGAATCCCACTGATTTTTGGATATTGATCTTGTATACTGCTACTCTTTGCTCATTAGTGTTCAAGGCTTGAACCTGTTCCTGAGATGGTTTTGAAATTCATGTGGATAGACTCAAGGTCATATTTTGGTTCTCATGGATTTGATTTCATTTTCCTTAGTGTCAGCTTGAACTTGCATAGATACAGTTGGTGGCCTGTTCCACAATCAATATCTGGCCTAGTTTTCACAGCTGGTATGGAGCTTTTCCAGCAGTTCTTTCCACAGATGTAATCAATTTGATTCCTATGCATACTATCAGGTATGGGAATCTCAGAACACTTGATTATGCTAATGTGAAACCTACACTTGGACCAGGAGGCAGTCATCAGAACAGAGCAAGGAAACACTGCATGATTCAAAATTGGAAAGGATGTATGCCAGGGATGTGTCCTGTCTCCATACCTTTTGAATGTATATGCAGAACAGATTATCTGTGAGGCTAGCCTCTATGAGGAGATATGTGGCATCAGGATTGGAGGAAGACTCATTAGCAATATGTGTTATGCAGATGACAGAACCCTGCTTGCTGAAACTGAGGAGGACCTAAAGCACTTGCTGTAGAAGGTCAAGGACTTCAGTCTTCAATAAGGATTGAAGCTCAATATCAAGAAAACAAAGATTCTCACCACTGGGCTTATTTGCAGCATCAAGAGAGATGGTGAAGGGATTGAGATTGTTAACAGCTTTAGTTTGCTTGGCTCCACAATCAAAACTCTTGGCACCAGCATAAAGGAAATTAAAAAACGTATTGTGTTGAGAAATTCTGCTGTTAGAGACCTCTCCAGAGTACTAAGAACAACGATGTCAGCCTGGAGACTAAGGTGTGCCTGATACAGGCTATGGTCTTTGCAATCACTTGCTATGCATCAGAGAGCTGGACAATACCTAGGGATGATAGAAGGAAAATTGATGCTTTTGAGCTGTGGTGTTGGAAATGAATATTGAATATACCATTGATTGCTAAGAGAACTAGTAGGTTCATCCTGGAGAGGGTTAAATCAGGCTGCTTCTTGGAGCCAAGTGTTCTGAAGCTTTGTGTTATGAAGACATATTCTGGACATGGTGCAAGGAGGGACCAGTCCTTGGAGAGGAGTATCATGCTTGGGAAGGTGGAGGGACAGTGCAGGAGAGGAAGACCCTGTATGAGGTGAACTGATTCAGTGACTGGGGTAATAGAGGTAGGTGTGTCAGAGATAATAAGATTGGTACAGGATAGAGCAGAGTTTAGGGCAGTTGTACATAGACTTTTAACTTTCTGTATATACCATCCCATTGTCTTCTAGTTCTCATGGTTTCTGCTGCGAAATCAGAATTGACTCTAATTATTTCCCCTTTGTAGGTGACTCCTTGTTTTTCTTGTGCTGCTTTTAGTATTCTAACCTTATATTTTAATTTGGAAAATTTTGACCATGTTATGTCTTAATGGTTTTTCTTTTTTGGGTTTAATCTACTTGGTGTTTTCTGTTTTTCTTGAATGTAGATTTCCCCATTCTTCAAAATACCTGGAAAGTTTTCTTCTAGTACTTCTTCCACAATTTTCTCAGGGACTTCCCTGTCAGTCTAATGTTCTGGCATTCCAATCATATGTACATTGTTCCTTTTGTGGTCATCGCATATGATTTAATGTTTTCTTCATTTTTTTTTAATGTTTCATCTCTGATTTTTCTTCTAGTATGTTTCCAATGAGGCTGTTGTCTTCAAGCTCACTGACTCTCTGCTCCATTTCTTCAGTTTTACTTTTTTGTGCTACCAGCATGCTGGACACTTCTGCAATTTTGGTCTTAATATTCTGGATTGAATTTTCATGCTGTTTATTATTTTCAGTAGCATGTTGGTTGTTCCCTCTCTGTCTTGTGAGGATTTTTTAAAGTTCTTGTTCCTCTTTGTCTATACTATCAATTATTTCTTCCACCTTTTACATTTTCTTCCATGGCTGTTTAATTTGCTCCTCATCAATACATTTCTCCTGGATTGTCATCTCTTAATGGCTTCCATTGTTTTCTTTTATTATCTGCATCTTCTTCTGTAGCTGTTAAAATAATTCCACATGAACATATTTCTTCTGGTTCTCTCTATCTGGGGTATTCATTGGGTCTGAATTTTTAGAAGTGTTATTCTGTTTTTTCATGATGATTGAGGCACGTTGCTGCTTTCTTGACATTATATGAGTCCTTTCTTAGTAGATGTTAGATTTTTTTATAACTATATAATGAACCAGAGTAAAGCAATATTTCCATAGGGCCTTGGACCTAACCAGTAGTGTTTCACCCAAGGCACCCAAATAGCAAAGAGGAAGCCTGTTCCCTTCTAGAAACTGAGACTCAACCTGGCCCATCTCCTTCTGTTTGATCTTAAGGGATCACATGTTATCTAGCTAGACAGTAGTGTTTCACCCTAAATTCCTGAATGGCAAAAGAGGAAGCCTGCTCCCTTCCAGAAAAGGCATCTTTATAGGCTTGACCTGGCCCACCCCCTTCCCACTTGAGTTTAAGGGGTCTCACGTTTCCTGCTAGACAAAAGTCTTTCATCCAAAGTACACGTGATATTGGTCCTCTGGTGCTGAACAGCAGTGGCAACAGCTGGGTGGCCCAAGCAGTAGGTCGCCAGGATTTACAAGTGGTCGTGGAAGCAGTCTAGTGCTCTGGGCAAGCTTGTGGTCTAAAACTGCAGGTCCTCAACCTTGCAAGCAGTGGTTCTGTTGCTGGCCAGGGTTTGAGTGTGCCTGGGCTGGGCCACAGGGTTAGCAGATGCAGGGGAAGTGGTGGCTAGAAGATAATCCTGGGCTGACCACGCCACACAGGCCTTGCTACCTTGCAGCAGAGTAAAGGTAAGGTTCCACAACGATCAGGGTCTTTCTGAGAGGCACTGGTCTCTGCAAGAGTCATTAGTCTTGCAAGAGGCATTAGTCTTCCTTTTTTTAAAAAATGGGAATAAATATGGATTTTCCCAGTCAGTTGGCCAGTTAGCTGTTCTCTAGGCTTCTAGGAACAACCTAGTGGCACATGCAGGGCTGCATCAGGTTGTTGAAATTTGTCAATTCGTATTCCATCAATTAGTGGACCTTATTCTCCCTGCCCCCAATTCCTTTAGAGCAGCTCAAATGTCTTCCTTTTTCACCTTTGGGTCTTGATCATATGCTACGTCTTGAAATGGTTCTGTATCAGTCAATTCTTTTTGGTACCGTCACTCATGTATTTTTTCCCCATCATTTTTTGATGCTTACTGGATCATCTTTCAATATTGTAATTTGAGACTTGAATTTTTTCTTCTATTCCTTCAGCTTGAGAGATGCTGAACTAGTTCTTCCTTTTTTATTTTCTGACTCCAGCTCTTTGTGTGCTTCTTTGTAATACTTTGTCTTTACAAGCTACCTTTTTAAAAAAAAATTATAATAATTTTAATGAAAGTTTACAGAGACTTAGGGCTTCCAGTCTTCATTGTTGCACTTTTTTCCATACCCACCCTCCCCAATTCATGAACTTCACCTTGAAAAGAAAGAAAAACTCTTTCATTGTTATGCAGTTCCACCCCCCAAGTCCAATCCACTATGCATCCTTCACTCTGGACTTCTGTAATGACAAGAATATCCATTTCACATATCCCTTTTAAACAGTTCTCTCCCTCATTTGTTTCAATGAAATATACATCATTCCTCCCCTCTTTTTCTATCTTCCCTCAACCCTGATGTCAGTCTCATTTTACAACAGTGGCCCTATGCAATATTTGTCCTTCTGTGACTGGGCTATTTCACTCAGCATAATGTCCTCTAGGGTCATCCATTTTGCATAATATTTCATGAGTTCCTTGTTTTTCAATGCTGCATAGTATTCCATTGTGTGAATATACCAGAGCTTCTCTATCCATTCGTTTGGGCACTTGGGCTGTTTCCAGCTCTTCGCTATTGCAAACAAAACCACAATAAACATAGATGTGCATATATCTACTTGGGTGGCAGTTATGGTTTCTTTAGAGTAAATTCCCAGTAATGAAATTGTTGGGTCAAATGGTATCTCTATTTGCAACTTTTTGAGAAAGCACCATACAGCCTTCCGTAGTGGTTGCACCATTTTACACTCCTACCAACAGTGAATAAGGGTTCCAATTTCTCCACAACCTCACTGCATTTGATGTTTGCTGTTGTGCTAAATTTTGCTATTCTTCCTGAGGTGAGATGATATCTCATAGTTGTTTTGAACAAGCTGCCTTTTGAAATCTTCTATTCAACTCGTTAAGTTCCTCATTCTATGGCCCCCCTTTTTTTGGCTTTTCTGCATTCTAACGTAATACTCAGTGTCTCTTTTGACATCACTTCTGTTCTTTTCCTCGTCCTCTGTGTTTGTAATGACCTTTTCCCCACTCATGGATGAGATCCTTGATATCATCCCACATTTCAGGTCTTTCTTTATTAGTGTTCAATGCCTTAAACCTATTCTTGAGATAGTTTTTAAATTCAGCTGGGATAGAATCAAGGTCATATTTTGATTCTTGTGAATTTGTTTTAACCCTTGCATGCAACTCTGAACATCAAAACTTGTTTTTGGACAATCCAAATTAAATATAATATTATTAAAAAGGAATCACATCTTTGAGCTTGAAAGATGAATTGTACTGGGGAAAGTCTGCTGTTAGAGACCTCTCCAAAGTACTGAAGAGCAACTACGGTGTGTCTGGCTCAGCCATGGTATTTACAATTACTTGCTATGCATCAACAAAGTGGAAATTATGCATAGGTAAAATTGACTTGGAAATTTTCTTAGAATATTAGATATATTGTATCTCAGTACAATCACACACAGAGCAAATTTTCCTCTACATTAGAATATGGCCTCATTGCTTTGATCATACAACAGATGAAGAAGGTGACTTGTGGGGGAAATATTTTGTGCTGAAAGTATGAGTATTTTACCCAAGATCCTCCTTTTGTGAAGGTTGTGAGGAGACATGTTCAGCTAACATGAACAGAATGGTGAACATAACTACATACTCTAATTTCCCTCTTTTCTCATACTTCTTTAATTTCTAGAGAATTTGCATATTATATAAACTTATCGTACAATTTCATCATACCTATTTTTGAGCCCAACTACTAATTTATAAGAAATGTTTTAAAATCATAAATTAATATGCAACATCAATCCTTATCTACCTTTATATTTAAATAAGAATTAGTGCTGAAAGGAATCATTGGTTTTATTTCTTTTCCACCAGTTGTGGATAAGTAACCCTATGTAGTTCTGGTAGGTCCAATTGAGTTGACTCTAACTCCACAGCAACTTTCTATATAATAGAATAAAATATTTACTGGTTCTATGCCATTTTCTCCTCATAGAGCCCAGCTTCCCGGATAATTTGTTCTGCATATAGGTTGAAAAGGTATGGAGATAGGATGCATCCCTGACGTACGCCCTTCCCAATTTTGAACCATGCAGTGTTCCCTTTCTCTGTTCTGATGGCTGCCTCCTGGTCCAAGTATAAGTTTCGCATTAAAACGATCAAGTGTTCTGGGATTCCCATTCTTCTCAGAGTCAGCCATAGTTTGTTATGATCTACACAGTCAAATGCCTTTGCATAGTCAATGAAACACAGATAGACATTCCTCTGGTATTCCCTGCTTTCAGCCAAGATCCATCTAACATCAGCTACAATATCTCTAGTACC
Source organism: Elephantulus edwardii (assembly GCF_000299155.1). Classification (NCBI taxonomy): domain Eukaryota; kingdom Metazoa; phylum Chordata; class Mammalia; order Macroscelidea; family Macroscelididae; genus Elephantulus; species Elephantulus edwardii. The sequence continues at coordinate 1,023,173 of NW_006400116.1, forward strand.
ACGACCCCTTATAAACCCAGCCTGGACTTCTGGTAGTTGTACATAGGGTTTTCAGAGGCCTGCTATTTCAGAAGTGGATGGGCAATCCTTCTTCCTAGTCTGTCTTAATGTGAATGTTCAGATTTAGAGAAGTATCAGACAGACCAGCATGTTAAAGGTATATCCCTTATTGCAGAGTTAACTTTAGTGTCAGTGTTGTCCCTGCCTTTCTCACACGCGTCTTTACCCACTTATTTCCCTGCTCCACCATCCACCAGGATACCCATCCACTTCTACCCCTTCCCTTCACATCTATCTCCCTTTGACCAGCCCTCCATCAAATAACATACATGAGGCTTCCATGGCTTCTGTGATTCCAAACACATCAGCTGATAGTAGTTCCTTATGTTGGGATCAATGTCTCTGAAGTTTAGTCATAATGTTTCCAGAGTGAAGAACAGATTATCCGGGAGGCTGGGCTCTATGAGGAGAACTGTGGGGTCAAGATTGGTGGACGATTTATCAACAACCTGTGTTATGCAGATGACACAACCCTGCTTGCTGAAACTGAAGAGGACCTGAAGCGCCTGCTGCAGAGGGTCAAGGGCTGCAGCCTACAATATGGAATGAGGCTCAATGTCAAGAAGACAAAGATTCTCACAACTGGACCAATCGGCAGCATCAGGATGGATGGTGAAGAGATTGGGATTGTACACAGCTTTAGTTGGCTTGGCTCCACAGTCAACAGTCTTGGCACCAGCAGCCAGGAAATGAAAAGACACATTGCCATGGGAAAGTCTGCTGTTAGGGACCTCTCCAAAGTACTGAAGAGCAATAATGTCTCTCTGGAGACTAAGGTGCATCTGATACAGGCTATAGTCTTCGCAATCACTTGTTATGCATCAGAGAGTTGGATAATGACCAAGGAGGATAGGAGAATTGAAGCCTTTGAGCTGTGGTGCTGGAGAAGAGTATTGAGAATACCATGGACTGCTAGGAAAACAAACAGATTTGTCCTGGAAAGGGTTAAACCAGGTGGCTCCTTGGAGGCAAGGATTCTGAAGCTCAGTCTAACATACTTTGGACATGTTGTGAGGAGAGACCAGTCCTTGGAGAGGGACATCATGCTTGGGAGGGTGGAGGGACAGCGCAGGAGAGGAAGGCCCTCTATGAGGTGGATTGACTCAGTGACTGGGATAATTGGGATGGGAGTGTCAGAGACGGTGCGATTGGCACAGCACAGAGTGGAGTTTAGGGCTGTTGTACATAGGGTCGCTACGAGTCGCAAGCGACTCGACGGCACATAACAACAACAACAAGATGCCATTTTAATAATCATTGGTGATTTTTCAGTTCGTTATTACAGCTGTTATGTCAATCTATTGTACTATACTTATTTTATTGCTTACTCTTAATGCTGATCATGGTGTATTTTTTTTCTAGCAACTGGTCTTTCTTAATCACTCATTCATTCTCTATTTTGATTCAGTAGAAAAATCACATTTTAGAGCTTTAAAACAAAGGATGTGATCAGTTTTCATCTGTATCTTCCTACTTTGTAATTATCTCACACAGAAGATAAAGGGAAGATAATTTATAGAATACAAGTAATTGATTCAGTGGCAAAATATAGGACTTTTGATAAATGACAAACTTTTCCTCACCTAAGGTACACCTGATACAGGCCATGGTCTTTGCAATTACTTGCTGTTCATCAAAGAGCTGGACAATGACTAGGGATTGATAGAAGGAGAATTGATGCCTTTGAGCTGTGGTGCTGGAGAAGAGTATTGAATATACCAGGGACTGCTAAGAAAATGAACAGATTCATCCTAGAGAGGGTGAAACCAGGCTGCTGCTTGGAGATAAGGTTTCTGAAGCTTCGTCTGACGTATTTTGCATGAGTTGCAAGGAGAGACCAGTCTTTGGAGAAGGAAGTCATGCTTGGGAGAGTGGAGGGACAGTGCAAGAGAGAAAGACCCTCGATGAGATGGATTGATTCAGTGACTGGGGTAATGGAAGTAGGTGTGTCAGAGACAGTGAAGTTGACACAGAACAGAGCAGGGTTTAGGGCTGTTGCTATGGTTGCTATGAGTCACGGGCCACTCAACGGCACAAAACAACAACAACAATGTCCCTCAAAGCAGCTATAGTGATACAGTGACTGTTTAAGCTCACCTATGGTTGCTGATGACTTCCTGCTTCAATACATCCATCTCTACCTTTCTGTCTGAGGGATTCATCCAACATTAAGAAGCTTCCTCAGCCTATGCAGAGGGAAGCCCAAGAATATTGGGATTTAGCATCTCAATCAACTCAGCAAACAAGCCAGCATATTACTAATTCAGAAACCTCTGCTCTTGTGAGACAATATGGAAGCACTAATACAAAACCTCACAGTCCTTAGTATATAATTCAGTCTAGTTTTTCATAGTGGAAACCCCTTATAAGTTTTTATTTGTTTCCAACACTTGCTTTTCTCCTATCATTCTTTATTTTGTATTTACAATGATCTCCTTCAACATAAATTGCTCACTTCTAAGGCTTTATCTTGAGACTTTCTGCTTGCAGATACCCAAACTAAAACATCAATATTCAACAGACATTGTCTTTTTTCTAGTTAGTATCAGATTAAATCAATAAAGACATCTAACCCAAGAGGAAGCTCCTGAGAAATCCTTTCTATTTTCTAACTTAGCAGCCTGGGTCATACCAAATTGTCCTTAGCACACAAATTGAATGACTGAGTCCTTGGTTTCTCCTTTCTGAAGCACAAAAGGTCACTAGTTGGCTGATAGGGCATCAAAGTGTATGAGCCAAATGCTATCCTAATAGATTTCACTGGGTGCACATTTGCATGCATTAAATTGCAATTTGTATAAAGCATCTTTACCTGCAGTCTTGAAAGATGACGCATTCTAAAAGTGAGTACTTGCTTCTCACAGATGTTTAAAGATTGAAAATAGGCAGGGGTGTGGCTTAGGGGGATTCTTGAAGGGAAAACCAAGGAAAAACTATATCTGCTTAATATTTTCCTTCTTTTTTAAAATCTGTTTGCCTCCTCAGATAATTCTCTTTTGATAGGAATCTATGACATAAAGGTAAGCTATTTACAGAGCAAAGAAGGTTAAGGCATTGAAGGGATTACATGGCCTGTGTAATACTGAGACAACTGTTGGATACAGGATATAGTATAATACAGGATACAGGGCTGGATCTTATAATTTTCCACCAATCACTTAAAAAAAAAGTGTTTCTTCCTGTACCTTACTCTCAAGACTCAATAGAATTTTATTTCAGTCCCATAATATCCTGGTTTTCTTTATGCTCTAATTTGACCACCCAATCAGAGATATCAATGAACACTTCTGAACCCAGGAAGTCCCCGGTAAGAATGTGGAATAATCTCTGCCTCTAAAGCTGCCACAGTTAAAAAAAAAATTAAAAAATTGTTACTGTACTTTTCCCCCCTCCTTTTACAGCTCTTTAATTTTGTATGATTTACATTCTTCCCTGGGATTCAGGAGCTTCAGATCCTGAATTTTCCACACTTTACCATTTGAATGACATATCATCTTTAATAAATCTCTTTAAGGCCCTTTAACGGAGATGTTTCTTTACAACAGAAGAAAGCCTAATAAGCATAAATTTTCACTTTGTGGACTTCGTTATCATCACATTCCCTGTGTTTGTTGTAGTAATAGACAGTATTGTTCCTTCTCTGCAGTTTCTTCACATAGCCTGTCTCCGGCCAAAGATCTACCATAGAAACTTGTTCCACTTGTGTGTATTCAATCTCATCTCTATATCCTGCTTGTTGAAATCGGTACAGATTTTCGATCTCTTCTGATCACTTTTTGGCACGACTTATTGATTTTGGTTTTGCATCACAACTGGCCATGGCTGCTGAAGTCTTTTTACCAGTGATTTTCTCTTCACTATCTTGTGACTGGGGCACAATTGTTTCTCCTTTTTCCATTTTCTTACTTGCTTGGAGTCACTCAAAACACTGTCATCCATTTACTCAAGTCATTGTGGTGCACTGTCCTAGCCGGAGAAGTAGCACCTGAGAACAAGGACTGCAGTGTCACTGTACTTTCTAACCTCACAGATGACTAACTCAAAGGACCGTAGTAGAGGCACCCAGGAAAGCTTCTGCAGGCTTTTCCTTGCCCCTTTCCTAACAATGAGCAGAGGGCCAGGAGGCCTCAGTCCGATTGACCTCTTAGGCAGGTACTGTTTACTCAACACCCAACTCCAGCTCTAACTGGGAGCAGAGTGCCTGGAGGAAGCCCCACCTCCATTGACCCCAAACTGACATACTGGCTCCCCAGGACACTAGCAGTGAGAAGAACACCTGGACATAGCATTGCAGATGACCCAGCCTAGCAGGGGATATGTGTTCCTTTACCGCCCTATAGGAGTCGAGCAGAGCATCTGGAAGTCTCATACTCTTTAAACACCCGACCAGGTTCCAGTACCCCTGCAAGCTCCTGATATACAAAGCCGGGGATTCAAAAGATTGGAGACCTGGTGGACACAGATGCAAAGATTCCTTCATACAAGCAACTAGAGAGAAAGCATCTCACAGACAATGTTAAATACACAGATGAACCACTAACTATTGAACACGTGACACAAGAGAATAGGTAAAATAAAAAATTTAAAATAAATTGTTTTATAGATATACCATCACCACAATAACATAGAAGAACAGACAATCTAAAAATCCACAAAAACCCAAAGCAAGATGTCATCCTAAAAAGTGACTACAACACAGGCATTGGATCTCCCGGGGGAGAAAGTCTGATGGAACTTCCTAACTTGGAATTCAAAAGAACAATGACAAAGTATTTTCTCTGGGTGAAATAAAAAAGAAGAATTCAAGGAAGCTACAAAAGTAACCCTAGAGGAACTTAAATAGGCATCACCAGAGTAAGCCATAAAACTAATGAAATACCAGGAACAACAGAAAAACCAGAAACATCAATCCAGGATAATAAGATCAATATTTCAGAAGACATCAACGTGTTTGAAGGACAGATGAGGAGAACTGAAGAAATGGAACACAGAATAAGTGAAACAGAAGATAGAGCTCTCAGTACTGAACTGCTAGAGCAAAAAGCAGAAACAAAAAGGAAAGAAAATGAAAAAGGCCTAAGAATTATGTGGAATACTATCAAGAGGAATAACATGTAGTCAGATTTCCAGAACAAGAAGGGGGGGGGAGGAACCAAAGATATTTGTGGAAGAAAACTTTCCAGATATTATGAAAAATGAGAAACTATACATCTAAGAAACTGGGTGAATCTCAAAATAGAATAAAAAATAAAAGAAAAACACCAAGGCATATTACAGACAAATTATACAGAATTAAAGACAAGGAAAGAATTCTGAGAATAGCTAGAGAAAAACAAAGAGTAACCAGAAAAGAAAAGTAAATATTATTATCTTTGATTTCTCAGCAGAAACCACGAGAGTAAGAAGACAGTGATATGGCGTATGTAAAACGTTCAAAACAATCGCCAACCAAGATTTCTGTACACAGAAAAGCTGTTCATCAAATATGATGGAGAAATCAGGACATTCTCACAAAAAATAGAAACTAAGGAAGTTTACAAAAGGAAGTTCTTACCACAAAGACACCATAGAAAAGTGGATGGATGAAAGTTACCACCCACAAAATTAAAAAGAACTCAATAACATGGCAGCAATAAACCTTGCTTTAATAGTCACACAGAATGTAAATAGTTTAAATGCATTCTCTTGTGTGATTAACTGCCTCTGAAAACCCACTGAAGGGTCAACCATGGGTCAGCTCTGACTCGATGATACACAACAACAGACAGAAAAAGAGTAGCTCATATTGGATTAAAACAACAAAACTCATCAATATGTTATTTACAAGAGACACGCATGAGAAGGAAAGAGAAATACACACTAAAAATCAAAGGGTGGAAAAACATACCAAGCAAATACAATTTAAAAATAAAAAAGCAGAAGTAGCAATACTAATTTCTGATAGAAAAGACTTCATGTTAAAATCCCTCATAAATGACAAGGAATGACACTATATAACACTTTAAGTGTCAACAGAACAAGAGGACATAAACATAATAAATATCTATGCACAAAATGGTTGCTGTTGTTATGTGTTGTCACATTCTTGGACTCAGAGTGATCCTATGTACAACAGCTCTGGACTCTGCTCTATCCTAAGCCAGCCCTATTGTCTCTGACACACCTACCCGCATTACCATGGTCACTGAGTCAATCCATCTCATCGAGGGTCTTCCTCTCTTACACTGTTCCTTCACCCTCCCAAACATAATCTCTCTCTCCAAGAACTAGTCCCTCCTTGCAACATGCCCAAAATTTCAGATGAAGCTTCAGAATCCTTCCCTCCAAGGAACAGCTAGGTTTCACCCTCTCCAGGACAAATCTGTTTATTCTCCTAGCAATCCACGGTATATTCAATATTCTTCTCTAGCATCACAGATCAAAGGCATCAACTCTCCTTCTATCATCCCTAGATATTGCTCAGCTTTCTGTTGCATAGCAAGTAATTGCAAAGACCATGACCTGGATTAGGTGCATCTTAGTCTCCAGACTGATATTGTTGCTTCTTAGTACTCTAGACAGGTTCTCGACAGCAGACATTCCCAATGCAATTCATGTTTTGATTTTCTGGCTGCTGGTACCAAGAATGTTGATTTTGGAGCCAAGCAAATTAATGCTGTTAACAATCTCAATCTCTTCACTATCACAATGCTGCCTATCAGTTCCATGGTGAGAATCTTTGTTTTCTTGATATTGAGCTCCAATCCATATTTTAGGCTGGAGTTTTTGACCTTCTACACCACATGCTTCAAGCCCCCAAAATACACAAAACAAACATGATCAGAAAGGAAAATAATAAATAGACAATACCAAGATAGTAGTAGTTGTGGTTTTTGTTAGGTGCCACCAAGTTGAGTATGACTCATAGAGACTTTATGAATTCAAATGTGAAACTTACCATATCTTTCTTCCCTCTTGATGTGTTTTTTTATTGCTAAGAATCGACCACCTAAAAATATAGAGTTCAGCTTCTCAAATGATTTGAGAAACTTTACTGCCAGGGACTTCTAAAGACACTAAGAAGCAACAACGTCAGACTAGAGACTAGGGTGCATCTGATCCAAACCATGGTTTTATCAATTACTTGCCATGCCTCAGAGGGTTGGACTAAGGATAACAGAAGAAGAATTGATGCCTCTGGGTTGTGGTGCTAAAGAGAGTATTGGAAATACCAGAAACTTCCAAGAGAAGAACAAACAAGTCTGTCCTGGAAATGGTAAAACCAGGTTGCTCCTTGGAGGCAAGGATTCTGAAGCTCCAGCTCACATACTATGTTTACAGCAGGGACCAGTCTTTGGAGAAGGTCATCGTGCTTGGAAGAGTGAAGGGTCAGCACAGGAGAGGAAGACCCTGGATTAAATGGATTGAGAGAGAGTGAGATTGGCTCAAAGTAAGACAGGGTTTTAAGTTTATAAAGTCTAGCCTCCAGAATGATCAGTTCCACATACAGGTAGAAGACATATGGAGAGGGGATGAATCCCTTATGCATTCCTACCCTGATTTTGAACAGTGTGCTGTTTCCTTGCTCTGTTCTAATGACAGTGTCCTGGTCCAAGTATAAATTTCACATAAGCACTATCAAGTGTTCCAGTTTTTCTCAAGGTTAGCCACAGTTTGTTGTAATTGACACAGTCAAACTTCTTTGCATAGTCAATGAGATGCAAATAAATATTTTTCTGACACTCTCTGTTTTCAGTCAAGATACCTAGACATTGGCTAGGATGTCCCTAGGGCTATTTCCTCTTCTAAATCCACCTTCTATTTCTAGTAGTTTTTGTTATGAGTAGAGCATATCTTTTTAGATTTAGGTTCCTATGCTAGGAGAGTTCTAGTTGCCTAGTGGCAAGAAGCTATGCTGCAATCCTGAAGACACATGGTTCAAATCCATTAGCTGCTCTGCAGGAGAAAAATGGGCAATCACCTCCAGCATGATTAACTGCCTCTGAAAACCTGCTGGAGAGTCAAGTATGGGTTAGTACTCAACAACTACAACAACATGCTAGGAAGCTCCTTGGCATCGGGGAAGGTCAGGACACAGGGAAGAAGCACCTGTGTGAACAATAGATGTTGAAAGTATCAAGGACTTTCCTTTTTGATCATCAGGAAGAGAGAGAGAGTGCAACAGAGACAAAAAGCCTTTCAACTAAAGCCAACATCCTGAATCTGGATGTCTACCCTTCCAAACTATAAGACAATGCATTTTGTTTGTTAAAGCAATCTATTTCTGGCATCTCTGTTTTACAGCAGCACTAGATAATGAAAGCACTACAGTTTTTATGACTAATGTTAATAATATACTAACTCTGATTGGTTTAAAAGAGAATTGGAAATTGGACAGTTTAAAAGAGTAGAAAAGTACTTTCTCACATTTTGGGCAGCAAGAAATCTAAAATAAAGTTATCTAAAGCCAAGCTTTCTCTAAGGGCTTTAGGGACAGGTCACCTTGACTCTTCCAGTCATTAATAGTCCCAGGCGTTTCTTTGGTTTATGATAGTGCCCTTCCCATCTCTGACACAGTTACTACATAACATCTTCCTCCGGGTCCACCTTATCCGTGTTTCTTCTCTTCTTTTTATAAGGGCATCAACCACATTAGATTAGAATCTATCCAAAGAAAAATTTTATAAAAAAGTCTGTTGGAGGGATGTTGTAATGATCTACCAAGATTGCTTAGGAAAGGAATATTTTTAACTATTGAATCTAATGTTACTTCTCTAAAAAATGAAGTTTAGATTATTTGAAATTAAATTATTTATTATCCATATGTACTCTGTGTGTTTCTCACAAAGCATGATATTTTTTTAATAATGTGGTTTATTTCTGCACTCTGTCCCAATATGTTTTGACAGACATGTAGAACAAATACTCTCCCCTACAAATCTCTTCTACAGCAACTTGTCAAGTACTTGTAGATGGTATTAGAGTTTGATCACAATTAGGTTTGTTTCAAGATTTGTTGATGCTGTTATGACTGAGGTTTCTCAATTCACACAGAGATTTTACAAAGAACATTTGTTCTTGCTACTGAGACTGACAAGGCATTTTAAGATGTATGTATTAATTAATTAATCTTAATTTTTTCTTTTTATATTAATCTTCATATTATTTTAGCTACCACTAGAAAAACCCACTAGAGGGTTATTTGTGAGTCAGTTCTGACTAGATAAAACATGATAAGAAGCTTTTCTTATACAGTTCTTGCTTTGGTAGCAGTACTCTGACTGTGAATATGAGTAATTGGTCTTTAGAAATTGAAAACTCATTCCTCATAGGAATCTTGACAGAAATATTTGAAGGTAACACAGTGCTAATTCTATTTATTTGCTTACAATTTTGACCATATCTGAAGGAAGAGGTAGGAAAAAAAGGCTATATTTATGTTTTCAAAAAGATGCACCTTTTAGAATAGGGATAAAATAGAAAACAAGAAAAGCACTATGATTTTGTGGACTGAAACACCAAGGAGAATTTATTAATCACCCACTCATTCAACAGTCCTTACTGAGCATCTGTTGTGTGTCTGAAACTGTACTATGTAAACATGTTACAGAAATAAGTAAGACAAAATTTCTGCTTTTTGATATTTAAATTATGTACTGAGCATTCTGATAACCCATTTAAAAGAGAGAAATTAAAGAGCAAGAAAACAATAAGAAATGAAAGAGAACATATTTAAGATAGTCTATGCAAGAATATTTTCTTCATTTTAACTACTGCACAAAGGTAAACACAATGAAAGTATCACTTTATTGACTTGGATTATAAAACATCTAATAGCTTCCAACACTCTCAAACAATGACTTTTTAAAAATTCATTTTAATGAAAGTTTACAGAGATTTAGGGTTTCCAGTCATTCATTGTTGCATTTTTCTCCCTGCCCCCCACCCCCTTCCCCAACTAACTTTTCTCCTTGATGAGTAAAAGAAAAACTCTTTCATTGCTATGCAATCCCCGCCCCCCCAGTCCACTGCATTGTGCAGCCTTCATTCTGGACTCCTGTCATGACAATAATACCCAATCATATATCCCTTTTAAACAGTTCTCTCCTTCATCTGTTGCAATGCGGTATATTCATTCCTCCCCTTTTCTCTGTCTTCCCTCTGTTTCACTTTTTCTGAGTTCTTTTCCTCACTCATGCCTTTTTAAGTATTTCTTTCCTTTTGCCCCCATTTCTTTCACATATTTCTCTTTGAGTAGTCTTAGAGTAATGTCTTTGACAATGGTAGTGGAGAATTCAATGAGATTGCCAAGCAAAGACATAAACAAAAGGGAAGCAATTGTCCATAAGGCAGGTCATGCTCATAGAGAAGAAGGAAAACCAGTGTTACAATGATACCGTAGTGGTCTTTGGTGCTCTATTCACAGTTGAGACAGACAGTATACTTACTCAACTGGTTTCCAGAAGATATTCTTCACAAAATGAAATTGGGACAAACGGGACCAACACTGTTACCGCATGCAAAAAAGAACTTATGTAGTGGTGCCATTGTCTGAAACAGCCCTTCAAAAGTGGTTGGCATTGGCTGGCAGCACAAGCAGCTGGGCTCTTACTGAGAACACAAAGTAGTTTCTCAGAATAGAAATTCCACTCCAGGGAAAGTGGGTATCTCTGGAATTATAGGAAAATTGCATGTGGCTTGTCAGTTGGTGGTCTTCTGGGGACCAAGCTTCATCTGCATTCCTAGTTGAAGCTCAAATTAAACTCAGTGAAAATGTTCACATAAAAGCCCCACAAGAGTAAGTTTCCAGATTCTATCAGTTTAAAAAGTAAGTGATGTAGAAATTCTCAGTTCAACATCTGAGCCTTTCTACATCAGTTTTTTTCTCTGTGATTTCTCTGTGTTATAGTATTTTAAATGTGCAGAGATCCAAATTTCCCCCTTAGGGAATTGATTAGAAAAATTAAAATCTACCCAAATGGATGAATATGAATATTTGTTATTGTGTTGTTGGGTGATATTAAATTGACTGCAGTTTATAGCAACCCTATGGACAACAGGTATGAACCTTGGCCTGTCCTTCGCCTTCTCATGATCTCTATTCTACTCAAGCCTATTATGGTAATCACTGTATCAGTCCATCTGGTTAAGGTTCTTCCTCTTTTGCCCATGCTCTATGTTAACAGCATGTTGTCTCTATCCAACCATGATTCCTTCTGAAAATATGCTCAAAATAAGTGAGATGAAATTTCACCATACTTGTCTTTAAGGAAAATCCTAGTTACACTTCCTTCAAGATAGTTATTTTGGCAAATTTTCACCAGGCAACACATCTTTTGATTTCTTTTCTTTTTTTTATTTCTTGACTGCTGTTATTGTGGCTATTGACTGTAGAGCTAAGTAAAATGCTATCACTGTTAACTTTAATCTTTATATATTATGATGTTGTCTATAGGTTCAGTGTTAAGGATTTTTTCTTAACCTTGAAATGTAACTCATACTGAAGACTGTAGTTTTTGATCTGCAGAAAGTGATTCAAGTATTCTTCATTTTCACTTCAGTAGGCAAGGTCTACCTTAAAAAGATTGTTCATGAGTCTTCCTCCAATTCTGGAGACACAGTCTTCTTCACAGAACCCAGCTTCATGAGTGATGTGCTCAGCATACAGATTAAATAAATATGGAGAAAGAATACAACCCTATGCACAGTTTCCATGATTTAATTTTTTTATTTTCACCTTTTTAATTTTTTTAGACTTTCATTCATTCATTGTTGTACATTTTATCCCTCTCTCTTCCTTCTTCTTCCCCTCCCTTCCCCAGTTCACATTTTTAAAAAAAATTATCCATTCACTGTTGCACAATTATCTACCTTCTCCTCACACTCTCCTCTTTGCAATGATAAACCGCTTATTCTGGCCTGTTGTCATACGTATAATGCCTAATTATATATTCCTTTTGCACAGTTTTTTCTTTAATCTGTTCCAGTGAAATGATCATAATCTATCCACTCTTGTCCTATTCTCCTCCTAACCTCCGCATTTCAGACCTGTTTTATAACAGTGCTGTTATGCAGTATTTGCTCTTTTGTGGCTGATATTTCATTCAGCATGATGTACCCCGCGGTCCTTCTTCTTATATAATGGATAGAAAAACTATAGTATATTCATACAATGGAATATGGCACTACACTGAAAAACGATGGATGTTTTTCCTGATTTTAAACTGTACAGTGTTCTCTTATTCTATTTGGACAACTGCTTCTGGTTCTAGGTGTAAGTCTTACATGAACACAATTATGTGTTCTGGAATTCCCATTCTTCTCAATGTTAGCTATAATTCATTGTGATCTACACAGTAAAATGCCTTTGCACAACCAATACAACATAGGTAAACATCTTTCTGGTATTTTCTTCTTTGATCCAAAGTTCACCTGACATCAGCAACGATATCCCTTGTGCTGTGTCTTTTATAAATTCAGTTTAATACTCAGGCAGTTTCCTATCAATGTGTTTTTCCAGCTTTAAAAAAGAATCTTCAGCAAGATTTTATATGCATTGATATTAATGAAAGTGTCCACATTCTGTTGAATTATTTTTTGTGGGATTGGGAACAAATAATGGATATCTTCCAGTCAGTTGGTCAGTTATCTGTCTTTCATATTTGTTTGTATAGGCTAGTGAGTACGTTTTGAGTAGCTTCTATTTCCTGAAACATCTTGATTGGTATTCCATCAATTCTTGGGACCTTTTTTGCTACTGTCATCACTGACTCAGACTTCTCCTTCAGTACTATTAGTTCTTGATCATATACAACTTCCTGAACTCCTTCAGCATCTACCAATTCTTTTTGGTATGGTAACTTTGTGCATTCCTTACATCTTCTTTTGATGCTTCTTGTTGCACATTTTCCTCCCTATATTCCCTACCCCCAAATTTGCTTTTTAAAAAAAATTAGTTCTTTCATTGTCATACAGACCACCTCTCCCCCCAGCCACTTTATTATGAAGCTCTTATTCCGGACTTTTGTCATGTTAATAAGACCTAATGTAGATTTCTTTTCTACAGTTATTGTCCTCATCTGTTTCAATGCCATGTACACTATTTGTCCCCTCTTTTCTTAGTTTTCACCCAACCCCTATGTCAGTCCTGTTTTATAACAGTTGTATTATGCAGTATGTGTCCTTCTGTGACTGAGATATTTCACTCAGCATAATGTTCCCCAGGGACACCCATTTTGTATAATATTTCATGAGTTCTTTGTTTTTCAGTGTTGCATAATATTCCATTGTGTGAATATACCACAATTTCTCTATGCATTCATTTGTTGATGGGTACTTGGGTTGTTTCCAACTCTTTGCTATTATGAACAAAGCTGCAATAAACATAGATGTACATATATCTGCTTGGGTGGTAGTTCTGGTTTCTTTAGGGTATATTCCCAATAGTGGAATTGCCAGGTCAAATGGTATTTCTATTTCCAATTTTTTGAGAAAGTGCCATACTACCTTCCATAGTGGTTGCACCATTTTACACTCCCACCAACAGTGAATAAGGGTTCCAGTTTCTACACAACCTCGCTGGCAATTGTTGTTTGATGATGCTCTATTGAATTTTGCTATTGTTACAGGAGTAAGATGTTATCACATAGTTGTTTAGAGGTGCATCTCTCTTAGAGTTAGGGATTTTGAACATTTCTTCATGTGTTTGTTCACCATCTGAATGTCTTCCTTGGTGAAGTGTCTGCTCATATCCTGTGCACACTTTGAATTTGCGTTGTTTAACTTTATCTTGTTATGGTGCTCAAGTATTCTATAAATACTAGATATAAGTCCCTTATCAGACATGTCATTACCAAATATTTTTCACCAGTCTGTGGCTTCCCTTTTTACCCTGTTAGAGAAGGTTTTGGATGTGCATAGAGATTTGATTCTTAGAAGGACCCATTGTCGGTTTTTCAGCATGCTTGGAAGACAATTCATGTTGCGGATTAGTGCATCTAGGCTCCTTCCAAGATTTTCTCTGATGAACTTTACAGTCCTTGGTTTTAGTTCTATGTCCTTGATCTATTCTGTAATGGTTTTTGTATATAGTGTGAGGTGTAGATCTTGTTTGAGTTTTCTGAACATGGTTATCTAATTTTGTCAACACCATTTGTTAAAAAGGCTGTCATTTCCCCTCTTAACTGATTTCATCTCTTTATCAAAAAATAAGTTGACCACAGGTAAAAGGGTTGATTTCTGGGTTCTCAATTTTATTCCATTGTTCTGTCTGTCTGTCATTGTACCAGCACAATGCTGTCTTCATCACCATAGCATGTAGTAGGAATTTTTTTTAAGAAGAAAATCTTCAAAACAGATTTATTCAGTTTAACAGCAATTTTCTGGGAATCATTTTTCTTTTTTTAAAAAAGTTTTCTACTAGTTTATTTATAGATTTCGAATACATTATTGCTTTGGGTTGTTTTTTGTTTTGTTTTGTTTTTTTTTAATTTTAATGAAAGTTTACAGAGACTTTGGATTTCCATTTATTCATTGTGGCAAACTTTCCTCCCTGCCCACCCTTGCCCCTCAGTTCGCTTTTCTCGTTGAAAACTAAAAAATAAATAAATAATTACTTCATTATTATACATCATTTTACAATCCCCCCATCCAATCCACAGTCCACTCCACTATGTAGCTTTCATTCTGGACTCTTGTCATGACAATAATACCTAATCATATATTCCTCCTAAACACTTCTCTCCCTCATCTGTTACAATGTTGTTGTTGTTGTTGTTGTTATGTGCCGTCAAGTCACTTGCGACTCGTAGTGACCCTATGTACAACAGCCCTAAACTCTGCTCTGTCCTGTGCCAATAGCACTGTCTCCGACACACCCATCCCAATTACCCCAGTCACTGAATCAATCCATCTCAAAGAGGCCCTTCCACTCCTGTGTTGTCCCTCCATCCTACCAAGCATGGTGTCCCTCTCCAAGGACCGGTCTCTCCTTACAACATGTCAAAAGTATATTAGACAGAGCCTCAGAATCCTTGCCTCCAGGGAGTTGCCCGGTTTAACCTTTTCCAGTATGAATACATTTGTTTTCCTAGCAGTCCATGGTACCCTCAATACTCTTCTCCAGCACCACAGCTCAAAGGCATCAATTCTCCTTCTATCCTCCTTAGTCATTGTCCAACAATCAGATGCATAACAAGTGATAGCAAAGACCATGGCCTGTATCAGACGCACCTTAGTCTCCAGAGAGATACCATTGCTCTTCAGTACTTTGGAGAGGTCCCCAACAGCAGACTTTTCCATCGCAATACATTTTTTAATTTCCTGGCTCCTGGTGCCAAGAGTGTTGACTGTGGAGGCAAGCAAACTAAAGCTGTGAACAATCTCAATCTCTTCACCATCCATCCTGATGCTGCCAATTGGTCCAGTGGTAAGAATCTTTGTCTTCATGACATTGAGACTCAATCCATATTGGAGGCTGCAGTCCTTGAGCCTCTACAGCAAGTGCTTCAGGTCCTCCTCAGTTTCAGCAAGCAGGGTGTGTCATCTGCATAAAGCAGGTTGTTGATGACTCTTCCACCAATCCTGATGCCACATTCTTCCTCATACAGCCCAGCATCTCAGAAGATCTGTCCTGTATACAGATTGAAAAGGTATGGAGACAGAATACAACCCTGACAGACCCCCTTCTTGATTTTGAACCATGTAGTGTCTCCGTGCTCTGTTCTGAGGACTGCCTCTTAGTCGAAGTAAGCACAATCAAATGTTCTGGGATTCCCATTATTTTCAGAGTCTGCCACAGCTTGTTGTGATCCACACAGTCAAAAGTCTTTGGATGTTAATGAAGCACAGATAGACATTCTTCTGGTATTCTCTGCTTTCTGCCAAGATCCATCTAACATTAGCTATAATATCCCTAGTACCATGACCTCTTCTAAATCCAGGCTGCACATCTGGCAGTTGTCTGTTGACATATTGCTCCAAACATTTTTGGATAACTTTCAGCTTCTGCTTTCTTGCTTGCATGTGATATAAATAATATTGTTCGATAATTTCCGCACTCTGTTGGGTCACCTTTCTTTGGAATGGGAACAAATATTGATCTTTTCCAGTCAGTGGGCCAGCTGGTTGTCCTCCAGATTTCTTGGCACAACTTATTAAGCACATCCAGGGCAGTGTCTGTTGAAATATGGCAACTGGTATGCCGTCAACTCCTGGAGCCTTGTTTTTTGCCAATTCCTTCAGAGTAATTTGAACTTGCTCCTTCATCACCATAGGCTTTTGCTCATATGTCTTTTCATGAAATTCTTCTGTAACAGCCAATTCCTTCGGATACGGTGACTCTGTGTATTCCTTCCATCTTCTCTTGATACTTCCTGGATCATTTAATATTCTATCTAAAGTATCCTTAAG
>NW_006400116.1:1040076-1045534 GCF_000299155.1 Elephantulus edwardii
TTTTCACTGCTGATATTGAACTTCTCCACTGAGTCTTTCCACAAATGTAATTTCTTTGATTCCTATGTATGCCATCAGGTGAAATCCATGTGTATAGCTTGTGTTTGTGTTTCTTATAAAAGGTATTTTCCCTGAATAAATCATTAAATGTGCAGAACTCTATCATTCAACTCCAGCCTCATTTCTCTCACAGAGCCCATATTTTCCAGCTACTGATCCTTTTTCCCTGTTGCCAACTTTTGCATTCCAGTCACCCATTATTATCATTGCATCTTGATTACATGTCTGATCAACTTCTGACTGCAAATTTGGTAGAAATCTTCTATTTCCTCCTCTTTGGCTCTAGTTGTTGGTGCATATGTTTGAATTATAGTGGTATTCACTGGACTTCCTTGTATGTGTATGGATATTATCCTGCACTCACCACATTGTTTTTCAGGATGGATCTAGAAATGACGTTTTTAATTATGAAACCAACCCCATTTTTCCTCAATTTTTCATCCCCGGCATACTAAATCATTTAATTGTCTGATTCAAAATGTCCCATACCAAGCCGTCTCATTTCACCCAATACCTAGTATGTCACTATTTATGCATTCCATTTCTTTCTTAACAATGTCCAATTTTCCTACTTCATGCTTCTCATATTACACGTTCCAATCACCAGTGTCTGCTTACAGCTGGTCCTTCTCTATATTTCCTTTTCTAAGATCTCAGTCTCAATTGCCATGTCTGCTAGTCCAAGAGATAGTCTAAGTGTGCTCTATTGTACATAGGGTTTTTGAAGGCTTGTCATTTCAGAAGTGGATAGCCAATCCTTCTTCCTAGTCTGTCTCAATCTTTAAATATATATAATAGTATCTGACAGACAAGCATTCCACAGAAAAGAGCTGATGAAAGGCATTTGCCCAGTTATAACAATGACCAATAGATTCAATGTTGCTGCCCACCCATGTTTCCTTACTCCACCACCATCCCTTCCTACTTATGCCTACAGCATTCAATACCCGTCTCCCATTGACCATCCCCTGATGTAATGGCCTAAGTCTCAAGCCATCAGGATTTCTGTGATTCTGAAAATATCATGCTGCTCTGAGTCTCTTATGATGCAGCCACTATGACTTCAATTTTAAGTTGTTAAGTACAACTGTAATGTACAACTTACACTCCAGGATTGCCTTCTCATGGGTTAATACCACTTGTCTTCCATTTGAAGCCAGGTGCAGATGCAAATTTTCTTGGCCCGAGGGCCACAGGCCTGATGGCTCGAAACTCTTTTTCTGTCAATGCTTTTGGATCAACGCTGGCTAATGCGGCCTGGGGTTACCTGGGCTAGAATTTGGAGATCAGAAAAGCTCTGCCTCTCTCTCCTCCCTGATTCCCAAAAACTCTTTTACTGGCAATGCTTTGGGGTGCACGCTGGCTAATGCATCCTCAATTCCAGCATTGAGACAATCCCGAGTGGCGGTGCAGTACTCCCAAGGCCATCATGTCTGTGCATCTTGCTGCATCAAGGGTTCCCGGGTGTCGCGGTGGCACCGAGTGCTCCTGTGCACTGTTTTTGTTTCCTAACTCCAGTTCATAGCACATTTAATTATAAAACTTTGCTTTCCCCCCTCAAGTTGCCTTTTGAAATCTTCTCTTCAATTCACCTCAACATTCCCCCCCCCCCATTGGTTTGGCTTCTTTTCATTTCAATAATATTTCTAGAGTCTCTTCTGGCATCTATTTGGTCTTTTCTTCCTTTCTTGTCTTAGTAATGATCTTTTGGTTTCTTCATGGATAATGCATTTGATGTCATTTACAACTGGTCTGGTCTTTAGTCACTAGTGTTCAATGCGTCAAATGTATTTATTATTTATTTATTTATTTTTGTGAACAAGTATGTCACCTCCCCCTTTATATTGGTTTGCTTACAAAGTTTTATACATTGTGTTTCGCACTATTTTTCATTCATTTTGTATTTCACACAATCATTCCCATGTATGATGTTTTATAAAATCAATCATCATTGGACTTTGGCCATCACTACCCTCTGTCAGATCCTTTCCATTACCTTCACTGCCTCACTCCCCCACCCACCTGTGGAATCTTGTGGTTTCAAACCTACCCATCCTCACCACTCTGCTTCCATTCAATGTTCATAGCAGTGTTATCCACCATCACAAGGATATGGAAACAGCCTAAATATCCAAATACAAAGGATTAGATTGGGAAATTGTGGTATAGTCATATGATGGAATAATATGTAGCAATCAGGAGTAATGATTTTTTAAAAAATACTACATAACTTTGGAGAGACTGGAGAGCTTTATGCTGAGTGAATTAACTCAGTCTCATAAGGACAAATACTGCACAAGACCATTATTGTAAAACTAGAAGGATACCTAGTAAAACTATTTGTAACACGGTATTTAAATTCAGTTGGGACTTCAACCTCTCTCCGTACCCTGTTTTTTCTCATGCTGATTTTACACCCAAGATTCCATTTCCTACTCAAGATCATATTCTGGTTTTCATGGACTTGCTTCATCTTCTTCAACTTCAATTTAAACTGAGTAGATGATCATCTGTTCAACAGACAGTCCCTAATCTGGTTTAGGCTGCTAATACTAAATTTCTCCAACATTTCTTTCCACAGATTTAGCCTATCTGATTCCTATGTATTTCATCAGGTAAAGTCTGTATAAGTAGTCATCAATTTTTTTAAGTATTTACAATGAAAAAAAAATCATTCATTGCACAAAATTCTATCATTTGGTCTCCAAACTCATTTCTGTGACCTTACTTTCCAACTATTAGACATGCTTATCTGTTTTTAACTTTTGCATTATTGTCTGTCAGTGTGCTGTACTGTGGTGATATTTGCATGTTTCTGTGATGCTGGAAACTTTCCACTAGTTTTTCAAATACCAACATGTTCTCCCATGGTGGACAAGTTTCAGCAGAACTTGCAGACTAACACAAACTAAAGATTAGGACTGTCTATCCACTTCAATAATAATAGGCCATTGAAAACTCTGTGGAAAACAGAAGAACATTATTGAGTAGAGTGCTAACAGATGAGACTTTCAGGTCAGAAGGAACTGAAAATGTTTTTAGTAAGAGCTGACCCCCGCGCCCCAAAGTAGCATCTATTGTAATGATGTAGATGGAATAAAGCTTTCACCAAATGAAGAAACTTGCTTTGCTGATGTGACAAGTTTCAAAATGAGCATAAATAGCTGTAAACATCCAATAATAATTAGAACATAGAATGTACACAGTACAGTGCTAGTAAATTTTGAAGTCATAAAAAATGAGAAGGAATGCACAGAGATTGACATCCTAGGCATTACTGAGCTGAGTTGGATTAGTATTGGCTGTTTTGACTTTAAAAAAAAATCACATGATATAGTATGCCAAAAATTAAAAATTTTAAAAGAGGAGAGTGATATTCAGCTTTAAAAAGAACATTTCAAGCTCTATCCTGAAGTACGATATTAAGTGATAGAATATTAGCTATACACATATTAGAAGTTCTGTTATTCAACCATTATTCAAATATACACCAACTACAAAACTCAAAGGTGAAGAAGTTGAGGTTTCTACCAACTTGTGCAATCTAAAATGAATTAAACATGCAATCAATATGCATAATTATTAATTAATAATGATAAGAAGAATTGTGTGGGTAATAGAAAATGCATAAGGTGGGGAGATAATAAAAATTGAAGAGGAAGGATTCAGTGATAACTAAATTTGTAATCTGAAAAACAGGGAGGGGAAAAACTGACACAGAAAAAGGTTTTGTGTAAAAAGAGATAAAGATGATTGGGTGAAAGCTGAATTTGAATTGCTAGGAATAGGAAATGGAATCTGGAGTGTAAAATCATCACAAGAAAATATAGGGTGGGACAAAGGGTTGAGTTTGAGGTTCCACAACTCTAGTCATGCACAGACTGACCTGATCATTTACTGGTCATTCATTTTCTAATCACAATATGTAAAGTTCATCAGAGTAAGTCAGAATAAGTGAACTCGCCAGTAAAATCCTTACAAAAAATGACTGATTAAACTTTATGTTTTCATCTTAACAGGACAAAACATGTTTCCAAGCAACTAGAAGTATTCACACATTAAACCAGGAGACAATCAGTATTGTGTTTGGTCTCCCTATCTCTCCCTCCTCTCAGCCCTGAAAAGAATTCTGGAGTTACTTGTTATGTACAAGACAAAGAAACACAGTACTTGGTGCTGCCCTTCTAAGAATTCCTTTGACTGATCACACTATGATCATCACTACATCACTATGATCATCACACTAATGAGCATCACTACTTCAAAATTCCCTGAGTATCCACCGTCTGACCACATCAGGAGTTCAGATGTGGGAACAGAAATGGAGAGGCAAATGCTGAGGACAACTTACCCTGGGGTCTCTCTCCAGTTGTTGCTTGTGGTGGAGGCTGCGTCTCCTCTTAGCCTTGGCAAGGCCATTGTGGTAAAAGTGATACAGGCCATCAGTGAAGGGGAGCTGTGGAAAGCATAAAACAGAAAGAAAGCACGCTTAGTTGTTGGAGATAGCGCTGGAACAGGGATACCAAAGCTGAGGATCCAAGGGAAGCTCTATGGGGTGTTGAGTGCATGTGAGAAACTTACTCTAGTTGGTGTCAAATCAGAACTGACCCAAACCTGTCCCTTGTGTTGGGTTTCTGAGGCTATAAATCATACAAGAGGAAATGATCATATTTCTATTTGAATAACTGGTGGGCTTGTTTTTGTGTTAACAATTTGATCTTTGCGACTTCATATGCACCAGAACTTCCTGTATTTGAGAAAGATACTGGCAATGTCTGTCTATATTTTCCTTCTATCTATCTATCTATCTATCTATCTATCTATCTATCTATCTATCATCTATCTATCTATCTATCTATCTATCTATCTATCATCTATCTAGCATCATCATCTATCATCTCCCTGTGTTCCTGACCTTCTCCTTGCATTTGCTTTCACTGTGCCTATTTTCCTCCATTCCCCTCAAAATACTTTTTACTACTTTCCCCACTTTTCTGGTTTTTACTCCTTCAGTCTCCTCTCCTGCTTCTTAGAGTTTTGTAAACAAATTTAAATTCTCTTTTCTTTCTAGGACAAGTGTTTAAACTGGTTGCTTCCAAACTAAATTGCAACTTAGTCCCATCTTTACAGTTGAATTTCATCCTGTATATTGGATGTCCTCTGTAACCCCTTGGTCATGAAGGGCTTAGCACAACACCCTAAGATTATATATATATACCAAATAAAGCTCAGATCTAGATGACTTCATTGATGACTTCTTCCAAAAATAACCATTATTCAAAAAATTCTTCCATAGGTATTGGAGAGATGAGATGGACTGGCATGGGGCATTTTGAGTCTGATGACCATATGATATATTACTCTGGAGATGAAAAGACAAGGAAAAACGGGGTTGCCT
>NW_006400116.1:1050374-1051161 GCF_000299155.1 Elephantulus edwardii
ATTCTCTGCTTTCAGCCAAGATCCATCTAACGTCAGCTACAATATCCCTAGTACCATGACCCCTTCTAAATCCAGCCTGGACTTCTGGCAGTTCTCTGTTGATGTGCTGTATCAACCTGATAATTGGTTACTCTCATCTAGGACTGTACTATCACCCTATTCAGGGGCTGGGACCGAAAAAGTGTGATTTTTCTTTTTAAAAAATACAATTTTATTTAAATTGTGACTTTAATGAACATTTACAAAGAAGTGAGATTTCCATCAATATATTGCTGTCTATTTTAGCCCTTCTCCTTCCCTTCCTCCTCCTCCAGTTAACTCATTTAAAAAAAAAATTTTCATTCATTGTCGCACAATTATCTACCTCTTCCCCCTCACCGGAGTCCTTTTTGCAGTGGGGGTTTAGGAGGACAATAGGATAGATAATGGATAGATATTGAAAGAGATGAAAGCACTGTCTAAAAAGGAGTATGTGATTAGGCATCATACTTGTGACAACAACCCAGAATAACAGGTGATCTTTGTCTTATCTTTTGCATAATCCCTCATCCTCACTCCTAGTGACCAAAAGTGTGGCCATTGTTCACTCTCACCAATTCAGGGGCCTGTGGAACTATTCGCCTTTCACTCAGTCCTTACTGCATCAGAGAATTGGGCATGAGTTACACATTACCCTTGATTTGGAGGTACCTACTTTGCACTACTTTGCAATGACTGTTTGCACTCTTCCCTTGATATCCTCCCACAACTCATCTGGTCTTCGCTCATTAGTGTTCAAGGCCTCAAA
>NW_006400116.1:1053308-1113792 GCF_000299155.1 Elephantulus edwardii
GGACATCATGCTTGGGAGGGTGGAGGGACAGTGCAAGAGGGAATGGCCGTCTATGAGGTGGATTAATTCAGTGACTGGGATAATTTTGATGGGAGTGTCAGAGACAGTGCAATTGGCACAGGGCAGAGTTTAGGGCTGTTGTACATATGGTCGCTATGAGTCGCAAGCGACTCGATGGCACATAACAACAACAACAACTTTGTATCACTTCATGTCAGCAACGCACAAAAGACAGATTAAGTGCCCTGCCCCCATGTCACCCTCTGAGCCAGCAAAAATTCCTTTCAGAGAAACTGGGCACCCTTCATCGACTTGACTCCTAGATTGGTGAGATCTCCTTCTAGGGTGACTTTGTGCCCTGTCTTCAGCTGCCTTTCAGGTCAGCAAGTATTCCTCCCAGGATGACAAGACATTCTGCACCCAGCTGCCCTATAGGTCAGTAGAACCACTTCCAGGGCTAATCACCCTGCACTTGGCCGTTTCATTCTTTACTGGTAGGAATTCTTTCTGCCAACAGAAGGCTTGCACTCAGCTAACTTTCCAATTCTTTAACACTAAGTACTCTGCCTACAGCCTTCTTCTAGGTTTATAGAAACTCCACCTAGGATCAAGTCCTATCTCTTGCCACATTCTAGACCAGCAGAGGTAGTTTTTGGAACCAGTACCTACCTCCAGCCACATTCCAGGTTAAAAGAAACTCCTGGGACCAGTACTTTGACTCCACCACCTCATCAGATGGACTGCCAGGTACCCTAATCTCCCATTTCCCCTTTATTTCCCCCATTACTTTTTGTTTATTTTCTATTTCTTTTCTTTCCCTCATTTTTCTTCTTTTTTCTTATTCTCCTTTTCTTTGCTCTTCTCGCATGACTTTCCCCGTTGGTTTTATTTTATTTATCCAATCCCTTGTTTTGTTTCTTTATTTAAAAAATAAGCTATTATTTTTTTTAAATAAATCATATTCATTTCTTTGAGCTTTTCATGCTTCTTAAATATTTTCAAGGTTTGTTATGGCATCTATGTTAATCAAAAGACTGCATAGTACTTAATGCCATATTTTAAACATAACCATTTCTGTTATCAACTGCAAAATATCATCTAAAATAAAATTTAATGTAATTTTGTCACTTTTCCCACCTCTCAAGTCTGTCCCAATTGCTTGCAAGGAAACTCTTTTTAAAAAAATATTTTTTCCTAAAAGCCAGCACTGGTATCTTTCAGTCTAGACTCTGTTAATTTACCTGGCATCCGGTGTTCCAATTCCCTTAAAAATTTAAAGTTAAGGGACTTAGTTGATGAATCTTTTAAGTATTATAAAAAGTGATGCTGGCACTCAAAGTCTATTATTTTCTTTATGTATTATTTTTTCCCCTTTCTCTTTAATATTTTGCTTTGTTCTCAGGTGCTCTCACTCTCTCTCTCACCTTCGCCCTCACCCTCACCCTCCCTTCCCCCTCCATCCCTCCCTCCTTTCCTCCCTCCTTGTCTCCCTCCCTTCTTCTCTCTCTTCCATTCCCCAGGTAACATCCAGTAACTGCTCAGCTAAACAGGTATCTCCTGAAATTCTATCCAATAAGTGATGGAAACCACTTGCTCCTGCACCATCTGATCAACAAGGAACAGTGACTAGCACCATCCCAGCTCGTCCTCAGCAACTCTACATGAAAAACCAACAGAGATGTGAACACACATTCTTACCTTGTGACACTTACTAGGAGATGCGTGGTGATCTCCTAAATAGTATCATACTAATAATTAGAGTAGCATGCCCAAGACTCCCATTCATATATAGCAAACAAGCTAAGCAAAACCAGCACATAACTAGGCAAAAAAAAAAATAACAGCATAGACTTACTTAACAATTATATACAATAACACCATAATGTCTTGGAGACAATAGACATCGTAAGTTTACACACAAAAATAAGACAATTGGCTAAAACAGAAAGCCAGAAAAACTTATTGAGGAAGAAATGCCATTAGAAGTATTTGAATTTGAAAAAAAATATATATATTTAGGCACTTTCAATGAAAGTTCAAGGAAATATAAGAAAAAAATTAAGGAAAACACAAATAAACAATATTATTTACAATCACTACCACAAAGATAAAATAGCTTTGAATAAAACTAACCAGACATTCAGACACATTTATATGAAAAAAACCACAAGACACTACTGCAAGAAATCTACATAAATGGAGGGATATCCCATGTTCATGGAGAGGAATACTTAACATAGTGAAAATGTCAATACTACCCAAAGCATAAAATACATATATTTTAAAATACCAATTTATATTCATTAACATTTTTAAGGAAATGTAAAAAACAGTAAATTTTAAATTGTTTCAGAGAGAGAATTTGAAAAGTGTTAGAGAGAACTCACGAAACAAAGTACTACTGAAGGATAAGAACAAAGTAAGCCTCACACTGCCCAGTTTCTAATGGTAGGCAAAATAACTTTGTATTGGTAAATTGACAGAGACATACACCAGTATACAGCAGAGTTGAGACCACATAAGGAAATCCATCTAACTATGCACAGCTAATCTTAGACAGTGGGCTGAAATCCACTGAATTAGAATAAATAGTATCTTTAACAAATAGTTCTGGCAAAATTGGATAGACATTAGTAGAAAAGTAGAACAATATCAATTCCTCACTAAGATGTATAAAAATAAATTAATGATGAATTAACTACTTAACTGTAAAACACACGCCTTAAGTTAATCACATTAAAATAACAGTATCTGTGGTGGTCTACTTGATAAAGAGTTGTGCTGTCAACTCACAGACTCATGGTTTGAATCAACTAGCTGCTCTTTGAAAGAAAGATGGGCAATCTCCTTCCACGTGATTTACAGTCTCTGAAAATATGCTACAGAGGTATGCTCTTGAATGTATACAGATTTAAGGAACACTTATACACATACACACACACATACACACACACACACACACAGACACTTAGAACTAATGAGTGAGTTCATTAAAATTCAGGATAAAAAATTAATCCATTTCTTCATAGTAGCAAGGAATGAGTTAAAAATAGGTTAATAAAATATTTGTATTTGTAATAACATAATCAAAAGGGCTGAACTCGCTCAACATTTCATAAGCTGAGGTAATTGAAAGACAAATTCAAGCCATGAGTGGCAATAGTTAAGGATGCTTTGAGCAGAGTGTTAAATGATCCAAGAAGCATTAAAAGAAGATGGAAGGTGTATACAGAGTCACTGTAACAGAAGAAATTGACTGACACAGAAGAATTTAATGAAATAACATATGAGCAAGAGTCTGTGGTGATGAAGGAGGAAGTTCAAGTTGCTCTGAAAGAATTGGCAAAAAACAGGGCTCCAGGAGTTGACAGTAAACCAACTGACATATATCAACAAACAGACACTTCCCTGGATGGGATCAC
This sequence comes from Elephantulus edwardii, assembly GCF_000299155.1. Taxonomy (NCBI): domain Eukaryota; kingdom Metazoa; phylum Chordata; class Mammalia; order Macroscelidea; family Macroscelididae; genus Elephantulus; species Elephantulus edwardii. The sequence goes on from NW_006400116.1 coordinate 1,056,731, forward strand.
AAAGTTGTGCCAAGAAATCTGGAGGACAGCTAACTGGCCAACTGACAGGAAGAGATCAATATTTGTTCCCATTTCAAAGAAATGTGACCTGACACAGAAATTATCAAACAATTTCATTGATATCACATGCAAGCAAGATGCTGGCGAAAATTATTTAAAAACTGACTGGAGCAACACGTCAACAGAGAACTGCCAGCTGTGCAGGCTGGGTTTAGATGAGGTCGTGCTACTAAGGATAGTATAGCTAATGTTAAATGGATCTTGGCAGAAAGCAGAGAGTAAAAGAGGACTGTCTGTCTGTGTTTCATTGGCTATGCAAAGGTATTTGACTGTGTGGATCACAACAAACTATGGCTGACTCTGAGAAAAATGGGAATCCCAGAACACTTGCTTGTACTTATGCAAAATATACTTGGAACAAGAAGCAGTCATCAGAACTGAGCAAGGAAACACTGCATGGTTCAAAATTGGGAAGGGTGTGCATCAAGGACTTGTCCTATCTCCATATCTTTTCAATCTATATGCGGAACAGATTATCTGGGAGGCTGGGCTCTATGAGGAGAAGTGTGGCATCAGTATTGGAGGCAGACTCATCAACAATCCTGCTTGTTGAAACTGAGGAGGACCTGCAGAAGGTCAAGGACTGCAACCTTCAATATGGATTGAAGCTCAACATCAAGAAAAAAAAGATTCCCACCACTGGGCTGATTGGCAGCATCAGTAAAGATGGCAAAGAGATTGAGATAGTTAAAAGTTTTAGTTTGCTTGGCTTCACAGTCAACTCTCTTGGTGCCAGTAATTAGGAAATAAAAAAAGAAGAATTGCATTGGGAAAGTCAGCTGTCAGGGACCTCTCCAGAGTACTAAAGAGCAATGAAGTCAGGCTGAAGACCAAGGTGCACCTGCTCTGGGTTAGAGTCTTCAAAATTACTTGCTATGCATCGGAGACCTGGACAGTGACTAGGGGTGATGGAGAACTGATGTCTTTGAGCTGTGGTGCTGGAGAAGAGTGTTGAATATACCATGGACTGCTAAGAGAACAGGTTTGTCCTGGAGAGAGTAAAGTCAGGCTGCTCCTTGGAGGCAAGGATTCTGAAGCTTCATCTGACATACTTTGGGCATGCTGCAAGGAGGGACCAGTCCTTGGAGAGTGAAATCATGTTTGAGAGAGTGGAGGGACAGCACAGGAGAGAAAGACCCTCGATGAGATGGATTGATTCAGTGATTGGGTTAGTGGGAGTAGGTGTGTTGGAGATAATGAGGTTGGCACAGGATAGAACAGGGTTTAGGGCTCTTGGTCACTATGAGTCACAAGCGACTCAATGGCACATAACAACAACAACGATAACATAATAAATATTTGAAAATCAGATTGTTGTTGTTGTTATGTGTCATCAAGTCGCCTGCAACTCATAGTGAACCTATGTACAACAGCCTTAAGCCCTGCTCTATCCCTTTTCAATCTTTTTTCCCCTTTTTATTAATTTTAATGAACATTTACAGAGATTTTGGATTTCCATTCATTCACTGTTATACTTCCCTATGTCAATCTTATTGTCTCTGGCATGCCTATCCCCATTACCCCAGGGACTGAATCAATCCACCTCATCAGGGGTCCTCCTCTCCTGTGCTGTCCCTCCACTCTCCCAAGCATGCTGTCACTGTTCAAGGACTGATCCCACCTTGCAACCTGTCAGATACAGCTTCTGAATCCTAGCCACCAAGGAACCTGTTTTTTCTCCTGGCAGTCAATGGTATATTCAATACTCTTCTCCAGCACCAAAGCTCAAAGGCATCAACTCTCCTTCTATCATTCCTAGTCATTGTCCAGCTCTCTAATTTATAGCAAGTAATTAGAAAGATAATGGCCTGGATCAGGAGCACCTTAGTCTCCAGACTGACATCACTGCTCTTCAATACTGTGGAGAGATCTCTGACAGCTTACTTTTTCCCAATGCAGTTCATCTTTTTTTTTTTTACTTCCTGGCTGCTGGCACATAGAGTGTTGGCTGTAGAGCCAAGCAAACTGAAGCTGTTAACAATCTGAATCACTTCATCATCCATCATGGTGCTGCCAATCAGCCCAGTGGTGGGAATCTTTTTTTTCTTGATGTTGAGCTTCAATCCATATTGAAGGCTACAGTCCTTGACCCTTTTCAGCAAGTGATTCAGGTCCTCCTCAGTTTCAGCAAGCAGGATTGTTAATGAGTCTACCTCCAATACTGATGCCACACTTTTCCTCATAGCGCCCAGCCTCCCAGATATAGATTGAAAAGATATGGAGATAAGACACATCCTTCCCAATTATGAACTATGCAGTGTTTCCTTGTTCTTCTGGTTACTACTTCTTGTTCCAAATATAGGTTTTGCGTAAGTACAAGCAAGCATTCTGGGATTCCCATTTTTCTGAGTCAGACACAGTTTGTTGTGATCCACACAGTTAAATGCCTTTGAATAGTCAATGAAACATAAATAGACATTCCTCTTTTACTCTCTGCTTTCAGCCAAGATCCATCTAACATTAACTATAATATCCCTAGTGTCACGGCCTCTTCTAAATCCAGCCTTCACTTCAGGCAGTTCCCTGTTGATGTGCTCTTCCAGTGGTTTTAAAATAATCTTCAGCAGAATCTTGCTTGCATGTGATATCAATGTTACTGTTCAATAATTTCCACACTCTGTTGGGTCACCTTTTTTTTTTTTTTTTTTTGGAATGGGAGCAAATATAGATCTCTTCCAGGTAGTAGACCAAATGGTTGTCCTCCAAATTTCTTGGCACAACTTGGTGAGCACATCCAGGGTAGCATCTGTTTGTTGAAATATGTCAGTCTGTATGCCATCAATTCCTGGGGCCTTGCATTTTGCTATTTCTTTCAGAGTAGCTTAAACTTCTTCCTTCATCACCACAGGCTTTTGTTCATATGTTGTTTCATGAAATTCTTCTGTGTCTACCAATTTCTTATGGTACAATAACTCTGTATACTCGTTCCATCTTCTTTTAATGCTTCCTGCCCATAACAATATTAAGTATTCCAATCCAAGGTTTGAATTTGTTCTTCAGTTCCTTTAGCTTAAGAAATGCTGAGTACGTTTGGCCCTTTTGATTTTCTGACTTCTTCCGCTTGCACATTTAATTGTAATACTTTGTCTTCCCACGCTGCCCTCTGGGATCTTTTGTTCAAGTCCTTAATATCTTGACTTCTTCCCTTTGCTTTGGCTTCTTATCACTCCAGTGCAATAGTTAGAGTTTCTTCTCACACACATCTTGGTCTTTTCTTCCTCCTCTGTCTTTGTAATGACTTTTTGCCCTCTTTCTGGATGATATTCTTCATATCTGTCCACAACTCATCCAGTCTTCACTCATTAATGTCCAAGGCCTCAAATCTATTCCTGAGATGGTTTCTAAATTCAGGTAGGATAGTCTCAAGGTCAAATTTTGGCTCCTGTGGATGTGATTTAATTTTCTTCAGCTTTAGCTTGAACTTGCATAAGTGTAGTTGGTGGTCTATTCAACAATCAGCACCTGGCCTAGTTTTCACAGATGATACTGAGCTTCTCCAGTGATTCTTTCCACAGATGTAATCGATCTTATTCCTATGCATACCATCAGGTGAAATCTATGTGTATAGACTGTGTTTGTGTTTCTTATGAAATGTATTTCCAATGAATCAGTCATTGGTTGTGGAAAATTCTATCATTCTATCTCCTGTTTCATTTCTGTCACCATGTCCATGTTTTCCAACTGCTGATCCTTCTTCTCTATTCCCAACTTTTACATTCCAGTTACTCATTATTTTTAGTAAGATTAGCAAAATAAATAAAATTTATACACTGAAAACTACAACATATCATTAAAATACATTTGAAAAGATCCAGCTAGTCAAATACACAAGAAAAAAAATGGGCAGTCTCTTCCCATAAAGACTGACATCCTTGAAACCCCAATAGAGACTGGCAATTCCCTGTCAATGTACTGTTCTAGCCATTTTCAGATGTTCTTTAACAATATTTTCTTTGCATGTGATATTAATAATATTGTTCTATAATTTCCACATTCTGTTTGGTCACCTTTCTTGGGGATAGAAACACATCAGATAAATGAAAATACAAACTACAATGCCCTACCATTTTCATGTGTTGCTGTATCATCCAGTCATTATGACTCATAGCAACCCTATGAACAACAGCTTTGAGCCTTGTTCTAGCCTAAGCCAATCTCACCATTTCTTACATATCTGGCCCCATTGCTTCAGTCACCGTGTGTCAATTCGTCTTGTTAAGGATATCATTCTCTTGCATTGACCCTCCATCTTTCCAGAATGATGTCCTTCTGTAAGGACTGATTTCTCCTGATGACATGCATAAAGTATGTGACAAAGTTTCACTATCTTTGCCTCTTTGGGACACCAAGGCTTCACTTTTTCCATGACAGATCTGTTTGTTCTCTTGTTAGTTCATGGGATATTTAATACTCTTCTCCTGCATCATAACTCAAAGATGTTTATTTTTTTTCTGCTAAACATAGTCACCATCCAGCTTTCAGATGTATGTTGTTTTCATGTATTGTTGAGTCAGAATTGATCCCTAGCTGACCCTCCAACAGATTTTCAGAGACAGTAAGACCCACAGAAAGCAATTGTCTATCTTTCTCTTGAGGAATAGTTGGCAGATTCAAACTGCATTCCTTTGGACTGGCAGTGTGTGGCCAGGATGCTCCTTGGAGGCAAAGAAGGCAGGCTTCGTCTTTCGTATTTTAGACATGTTGCTAGGTAAGTCTATTCCCTAGAGAGGGTCATCATGCATCAAAAGACGGAGGGTGGCAGTTATGGTCTTTTGGGGGTACATTCCCAGTAGTGGAATTTCTGGATCAAATGGTATCTCTATTTGCAACTTTTTGAGAAAGTGCCATACTGCCTTCCACAGTGGTTACACCATTTTACACTTCCACTAACAGTGAATGAGGGTTCCAGTTTCTCCACAACCTCATCAGCACTTGTTGCTTGCTGTTCTGTTAAATTTTGCTGTTCTTACTGGGGTGAGATGATATCTCATAGATGTTTTAATTTGTATCTCTCTTAGAGCTAGGGATTTTGAACATTTCTTCATGTGCTTAGTTGATATATGCACACCTATGTTTATCGTGGCTTTGTTCACAATAGCAAGGAGTTGGAAACAACCTAATTGCCCATCAACAAACAAATGGGTAGAGAAGCTGTGGTATATTCACACAAAGGAATACTATGCTGCATTGAAAAACAAGGAAATCAAGAAATATTCAAAATGGGTGATCCTGGGAGACATTATGCTGAGTGAAATATCTCAGTCACAAAAGGACAAATACTGCATAGTGCCACTGTTGTAAAACAGGACTGGCATCGGGGTTCGGGGGAGACTGAGAAAGATGGGATAAATAATGTATACTGCATTGAAACAGATAAGGGAGAAAACTGTTTAAGAGGGAAAATTATTAAGGATTTTTGTCATGACAGGAGTCCAGGGAGAAGGCTGCATAGTAGAATGGACCTGGGGGCAGGGATTATAAAACAATAAAAGAATTTTTCTTTTACTTTTCAAAGAGACGTGTGTACTATAGGGGGGAAGGGTGGACAGGGAGAAAAGTGCAACAACAATGAATGGAAATCCAAATTTTCTGTACATTTTCATTGAAATGAATTAAAAAAAGCAAAAAAGGAAGATGGCAAGTCAGTGAAGGAGAAGATTCTCAGTGTGATGGATTGACATAGTGACTTCAAAAATGGGCTCAAGAGTGTTTGAGATGATGAGGATGGCAGAGAATAGATTATGAGGATGGCAGAGAATAGATTATGAGGATGGCAGAGAATAGGGCAAGGTTCAAGTTTACTGTTCATAGTGTCACTATGAGTTGTAAGTGACTCAAGAACACCTAACAACAACAACAAAAGGCTACCAGAGATCCCATTCAGTTGCATAGCAAGTGATTTGGATCAGGGCACCTTAGTATTTAAACCGATATTGTTGCTTTTTTGATGTATGGAGAGGTTCTTGACAACAGATTTTCCCATTGTGACTCATATTTTAGGTTTTTTGTTGTTTTTGTGTGCCTTTGAGTCAGAGTCAACCCATAGCTGGCATTCCCATGGAGTCAGTAAATCACACAAAAGCTGTTTGCTCATCCTTCTCCCATGGAGTAGCTGGTGAGTTTAAACTATTTGCTTTTGATATTGCAGCACAACTGCTTATATAACAGAACAAAATTCCACCTGATTCTATGCTATCCTCTAATATCTGATGTGCTCATATCCATTATTGCAGACATGATGTCAACCTATTTTATTGACAGTCTTCCTTTCTTCTGCTTACCCTCTATTTTTCCAATCATGGTGTCTTTCTCCAGGGACTAGTTCCTCTTGGTAACATGTCCAAAGTATATGTGATGATATTGCACCATTCTTGCTTTGAGGGAGCACTCTAACTTCTCTTCCCTCAAGACAGATATGGCAGTCTATGGAATTCTTACCCAAGACCACAACACAAAATCATTGATTCTTCTTTAGTTTTTCTTATTTTTATATGGTCCAAATTCTATCTGTGTATTAAGCAAATTAAAATATCATGGTTTGAGTCATATACACCACAGTCTTATATATACTTGTTTTTTAGCATTTTTAAAAGGCCTTAGGCATTAGGTTTTCCCAATGTACTACGCTGTTTGATTCCCTGACTGCTGCTTTGACATTGTTTATAGATACAAGTAAATCTTTGATAACTTCACATTTTCCCCTTCATTTATCGTGGTATTGTATATTGTATAATGTGAGTATTTATGTTTTCCTTATATTGAGGTACAATCCACATTGAAGACTGTATTATTTGAACTTCATCAATTAAGTACTTCAGTCTTTTTCGGCAAGTAAAGTTATTTGTATATTGTGCATAAGAAATCTTTTTTATGAATCTTCCATTCTGATGTCTCTTCTTCACATTAGCCAATTTGTTGGATGATTTATTTATTAAGCATGCAGATTGACTAGGTATGATAAAAGGATTATTGTTGTTGTTGTTTTTAAGTGCTGTCAAGTCAAACATGATTCATACATCCCGATAAACAAAAGATCTGAACCCTATTCTATCCTGCACCATCCTTACACTTCCTGACACACAACAGCCCATTGCAGCAGTCACCACATGAATCCACCTGGTTGAGGGTCTTCCTCTCCTTCGTTGACCCTTCACCCTTCCCAACATCATGTCCCTTTCCAAGGAATAGTTACTCCTAGCAAAATACTCAAAGTATGTGAGGTGAAGCCTCATCATTTTTGCCTCCAAAGAGCACATCGACTGCACCCTCTCCAAGACATATCTGTTCATCCTCTTGGCTGTCAAGGGGATGGCCAGTGCTCTTTTCCAATAAATACACCTTCTTGATTTTAAACCATACAATATCCCCTTGTTCTTCTCTAATCAAATGACTGCAAAACCTGTATACTTACTAAGATTAATAAAAGTTAGTGAACAAACCAAAATGTACAACCAATCAGACTGCTGGTGATTATGTAAGAGAACTTAAAAGCTTGCAAATAGTTGATGATATTGTTAGTTGCCATTGAGTCGAGTAAAATTTATAGCAACTCTATGAACAACAGATTGAACCCTGTCCTTTCCTGAGTCAACTTCATGCTTCCCTCCAATCTTGATGTTACACATCTCTTCAGAGTTCAGCATCTCAAATAATTTGCTTAACATTCATATTGAATAGGTACAGAGAGATAATACAACTCTGACACACTCCTTTCTCAATTTTTAAACCATGCAGTGTTTCCCTGCCCTGTCCTCACAACAGCCTCCTAGTCCAGGTATAGGTTTTATGTAAGTACAATTAAGTGCTCTGGGACTCACATTCTTCTCAATGTCAGCCACAAGTTTTTATGATCAACACAGTCAAATTCATAGTCCATAAAGCACAAATTGCCATTCTGCTGGTATTCTTTACTTTCAGCAAGGTTCCATCTGACATCAGTAATGATATCCCTGGTGCCACGGCCTCTTCTAAATCCTGCTTGAACTTCTAGCAGTTTCCTATCCATATACAACCTTTTAAAAAAGACAAAAATGACAATTTTACACATGGATTTCACCTGATGGTCAGCATAAGAATCAGATTGACAACATCTGTGCAGAAATTATTGGAGAAGCTAAATATTAGCAGTCAAAACTAGGCCAGGGGCAGACTGTGGATTAGGCTATCAAATATTCATACACAAGGTCAAATTGAGGGTGAAGAAAATGAAAATAAGTCCACAGGAAACAAGCTATGACCTTGAATATATTCCATCTGAATTTCAAGATCATTTTAGGAATAGATTTGAGGAACTGAACAACAATGATCAAAGACCAGATAAGTTATGGCATGTTATCAAGGATATTCTCCACGAAGAAAGCAAATAGTCATTACAAAAACAGAGGAGAAAGAAAAAACCCAAATTAATGTCAGAAGAGACTCTAAAATTTGCACTAGAGGACAAAAAGCTAAACCAAAGGGAAAACATGGCAATGTAAAACAACTGAACAGAAGATTTCAAAGGACAACTCAAGGGGACAAAGAAAAGTATTATGGTGGAATATGCAGAGAGTTGGAATTGGAGAATAAAAAGTGAAGGACTCTCTCTACATTTCTCAAGCTGAGACAAGTGAAAAACAAATTTAAACTTAGAGTTGCAATATTGAATGAGGGTTGCAGAGTGGATTATATTTGGGGGTTGGGGAATGTGTGTGGGGGATTGCATACCAATGAGGAAGTTTTTCTTTTGCGTTTGAAGGAGAGGAGCAAACGGGGGTGGGGTGAGGAGAGGGGTGCAACAATGAATGAATGGAGTTCCAAAATCTCTGTAGATATTCATTGAAATAAAAAATAAAGAAATTAAAAAAATAGAAAGTGGTCACTATAAATCATGGACTTGATGACACTTAAAAACAACAAGGAACTTAAAAGAAGACAATCTTTTTTCCATGGAGCAGCTGGTCGATTTGAACCACATGCCTGTGGGATTGATTGCAACCCTGGTTCTTACCACTAGGCCATCAGAGTTGTGGACAAATTTCTATGGAAATTAAAAAAAATATTATTTCAGGCAGTGGGATACCTGGGAAATATGGAATAGGCAGAGAGAAAGGGAAAGGCATTTAGACAAATGGAATGTTTTTCATCTTTATTAGTTTCTTCCTTTTCTAGTGTTTCAATTTTGAAAGGTGTGTCCAAAATTTCTTGGCACTTTTCCTATCAAGAGATGAAGTCCATAATCTCAATCCTTGAAATCTAGGGAGTGTGCCTTGTTTATTGGAACCCTTGCTCTTGAACTTTGACCTATAATTTTAGAGTTCATCTTCTCTCAATCTTTGTCGGTTTGTAATTTTGGCAAAGCCCAGACTTCAAGCCATCCCATTTTAGATACTAAATATATAAACAGGGAATGTTCCAAGTAATTCCAGACTCTATAAATTCCACTTATCTGCCAGATGTTGAGTCTTCCCAACTAAGTCTGCAGATGCTGTAGTACATTAATGTATTAATTAGTTAATAAATTAATTCCTGCAGTGTCCTGTCTGAACTTAGGATCTCCAAATCCATGAATATAATAAAAATGATTGTTTTCTGACAATATATTTTGGGGTAATTTGATACTCAGCAATATTTAACAAAATAAATAGCCCACTGTGAGAACAATAACAAAATTATTCTCTCAGCTTCTTGATTATGTCTGTCAACTGGTGGCGCTAGTATGGGACAGCTCAGAAAGGAGATCTCTGGAAGTGTCCTTGGCATCGAGAGAGAGTGCCTGGGGCTAGAGTGGCAGGTATTGGATGGAAGCCACGGCAGCAACCAGCAGGACTTAGGGGCTGCTGTGTGAGGAAAAATCTTTTCTATTATCACAGCTTTTGTGATTTATCCTTATTCATTAAAAACTACATTCTCTGTCCACCTTTTTATTTATTTGTCTTTTTGTTGTCAAGTTGTTGAAAATTTATATACATTTTGAGTAAGAGATTTTTATAGGATGCATATTTTCCAAACACATTCTCCAAGTCAGTGGTTAGTCTATTATCTTTTTTGATAGAGCCTTTTGAAGAAAAACAGCTTCTGATTTTTATCATGACCCATTTTTCTCTTGTCTTTTATGGTTTGTGCTGTTTATGTTTATGTTCTAGTAATTATCATTAAGAACTAGGTCTGACATCATTGCCCCTGCATTTTCTTCTAATAATCTTAAGGTTTTAATTTGCATATTTAGGTCTTCAACCCATTTTGAAGTTGATTTCTTTGAATGGTACAAAGGATGAATTTTGTTTCCTTTTTCTGGATGTGGAAATCCAATTTTCCTCACATTATTGAAGAGATTCACGTTCCTCCATTGAACAGACTTGGCACTCTGGTTTAAAAAAAAAATCTTTTCATAGTAAATGTGTATGGGTTTCTTTTTGGACTCTATTACATTGTTTTATTCCATTGGTCTATTATACCAGGGCAAAACCATCTTCATTATTGTAGCTGTATAATGTGTTTTAAAATTAGGGAGTGTGAATTCTTCTCTGTTTCACTTTAAAATTATCAAATGGACTGTGGGAGGAGGAAGGGAAAGACGGAATACCTTCAACAAAGAATGAGTGAAAACTCAAGTTCTGTGTAATCGTCATTAAAATCACAATGTAAAAAATTTACTTTAGCTACTGGGGATCTCTGGACCTTCAGTCCAAAATTGAGGACTACTTTTTCCATTTCTGTAAAGAAAATCACTGGAATTTTATGTGTGATGACTTTGAATCTATAGATTATCGCTTTAGGTAGTTTTCATGTCTTAGCAACATTAAGCTTACCAATAAATGAACGCCAAATGTGTTTCCATTTATTTGCCTTCTTTTTTTTTTCTTTTTAGGGCTCTTTTATTATTTTTTAAAATGTTGTTGTTAGTGCTGTCAAGTCAAGTACAACTCATAGCAACCCCATGAATAACAGGTCGGAAGCCTGGCCTGTCCTGTGCCATCCTCACAATCAAGCCCATTGAAGCAGACACTGTGTCAATCCACCCGGTCGAGGGTCTTCCTTTTCTTCCCTGACCTTCCACCTTCCCAAGCATGATGTACCTCTCTAAGGAACAGCCATTTCTAGCAACATGCCCAGAAGATATGAAATGAAGCTTTGCTTCCGAGGAGCACTCTGGCTGCACTTTCTCCAAGACATTTCTGTTTGGTCTTTGGTGGTCCATATTTGTTTTCTTTTAAGTTCCTTGCTGCTTTTAAGTGTCATCAAGTCCATGATTTATAGTGACCACATGAACAACAGCTCTAAACCTTGCCCTAAATGGACCATTCTCATGGTAATCTCCTGAAGCAGAGATTTAAAATTTCACTATGTGAGTCTTTCATATTCTTAGTTTCAAACTTTGTATTTATAGGATCATGTCATCTGTTAGTTGATAATAACACAAAAAAAGATGCTCAACATCATTAGCCATGAGATATATGCAAATTAAGATCACAAATGAGATCACCATTTCATTCTCACTAGGATGTGAAGGCACGCAGTTCAAATCTACCAGCTTCTCTTAGAAAGATGGGCTATCTCCTCCAGTGTGATTTATTGCCTCTGAAGAGCTGCTGGAAAGTCAGTTATGACTAATTTCTGACTTGATGATAGTTAACAAAACTATAACTGGATGAAAAAGATTTTAAAACAGGAAATAAATATGTTGAAGATGTGGAGAAATTGGAACCCGTATTCATTACTAGTGAAATGCAAAGTGTCAGTGTGGTGGTTTCTTAAAAATAATTTCAAAAACTAACTCACTCTCATTGAGTTGACTCCTACTCATATAGCAACACCCCCCCCCCAGCCCCCATTAGGATGAAGCAGAATCTACAGGCTTCTCAACACTGTAAACTTTCATTGAAACACATGTCATGCTACCCCACAGAGCAACTGGTAGATTTAAACTACCAATCTTTTGGTTTACAGGTGAGCACTTTAACCACTAAACCACCAGAGATCCTAAAAACTATACTACTGAATAGCCTACCAATTTCACTGCCAGAAAAACAGTCAAAGGATTTTAAATAATGACAAAATAAATCATAAGTAATTATTAATTGCAATATTCATAATAATCAAAAGCGTGTGCGCTCTCTCTCTCTCTCTCCCTCCACCTCATTGCTGTTAATTCAAAATTGACCCATATCTGACCTTCTGTTGGCTTTCTAAGGCTGTGAATCATGCAGAAAGAGATTGTCTTTCTTTCAAGCAGTTACTGCTGAATTTGAGCCACAAGAGAGGCATGGTCATAGGATTAGCCACTTAATTCTCTATGGAATAGGCCTCCAGAGCTCCCCAAATGCCCATAAACTGATGAATGGATAAACAAAACTTGATACATACATACAATTGACTACTATTCAACCATAATACTTTTCTTTAACATATCTTGATATATGCTATGACAGAGATAGAACTTGAAGTAACTATATGGAATGTAATAAGTCTATAATGAAAGAACAAATATTATATAAACTTTATGTATATAAAAGGACAAGAATAAGCAAATGTATAAAGATTGAAGTTTTTTGCGGTTATAGAAAGCAAGTTATTACTTATGAGTGATGGAGTTTTATCATATCGTAATGAAAAACTATTTTGGTTAAGAGTTTTAAGTAATTGGTCAATATGTTGTGCACTTTTGAAAAGCTTAATTGTAAGAATTGTGCAATAGATTTTTATATTTACAATAACAACAAAATTATACGTCCTTGAGGCAGCTTAGGTATAACCACACATCTCATGGGATTTTTTTTTTTATTTAGAGGTTTAAATCATAATTACATGAGGATTCCAGTTAATTGACTTGTTTAGTGCTTTTGTTACACCTCCTAGATTTTGGTGTAGTGTATGAAGTATGAAAAGCTTGCAAGATTTCCTTGTCGAATATCAGATGACCATGGATGGCAGGGTGTATTTCTGGGCTCTCAATTCTGTTCCATTGGTAACTGTCATTGTACCAATACCATACTGTTTTGGTTACTACTGCTGTGTTCTAGGTCTGGAGTTCAGGGAGTATTATGGCTTCAACCTCATTTTTGTTTCTCAGAAGCATTTTGCTTATTCAGAGTCTCTTGCCTGGCGAAATAAATTTGATAATTTCCCTTTCAATCTCTTTGAAAAATGAATTTAGTATCTGGATTGGGATTGCATTGAACATGTAGATTGCTTTTGCTATCAAACGGGGAAATGATAACCTCTTCAACAAATGGTGCTGGCAAAACTGGACTTCCACCTGCAGAAAGCTGAAACAGGATACACATCTCACATCATACACAAAAATCAACTCAAGGTGGAACAGAGACCTGGGAGTTAAGCCCACAGAGTGAGAGAAGGAGAGTCCAGAGTAGAAGGAAAGAATTTTGTTTCCTGTGGGTTTGTTTTCATTTTCTTCAGCTTCAATTTGAATTTTCACATGAGTAGTTGATAGTTTGTTCCATAGTTAGCAGTTGGCTTGCTTTTGACTACTGATTCTAAGCATCTCTAATGTTTCCTCTACAGATATAGTCAATCTGATTTCTGCATTGTCTGTCAATGGAAATCCATTTATACAGTTTCCATCTGTGACTAATGGCTAGAACATTACTTTGAAAAAGAACTACCAGAAATTCAAGCAGGGTTTAGAAGAGGCTGTGGCACCAGGAATATCATTGCTGATAATCAGATTGATCTTGACTAAAACAAAGAACTCCAGAAGAATTTCTATATGTTTTATTGACTATGCAAAGGCATTGGATTGTGCAATTATAACAAACTGTGGTTATAATTGAGAAGAATGGGAATTCCAGAATACTTCATTATGATGATGCAACACCTTGACCTAGATTGTTGTTGTTATGTGCCCATTGAGTCACCTGGGACTATTAGGGACCCTATGTAAAACAGTCCTAAACCCTGCTCTATGCTATGCCGGTCTTATTGTCTCTGACACACCTACCCCCACTAACCCCAGTCACTGAATCTATTAATCTCATCAAGGGCTTCCTCTCTTGCATTGTCTCTTTACCCTCTCAAGCATGATGTCCATCTCCAAAGATTGGTCCCTCCTTGTAATATGTCCAAAGTATGTCAGACAAAATTTCAGAATCCTTGCCTCCAAGAAACAGCCTGGTCTCTCTCTAGGATGAACCTGTTTATTCTCCTAGCTGTACATTGTATATTCAATACTCTTCTCCAACACCACAACTCAAAGGCATCTGTTCTCCTTCTAGTTATTGTCCAGCTTTCTGATGCATAGCAAGTAAATGCAAATACTATAGCCTGGATTAGGCACACCTTAGTATCCAGACTGATGTCAATGCTTTTCAGTACTTTAGAGAGATCCCTGACAGTAGAATTTCCCAAAGCAATTAATCTTTTAATTTCCTAGCTGCTGGTACCAAGAGTGTTGATTGTGGAGCCAAACAAACTAAAGCTGTTAACAATCTCTTCACCATCCATCATGATGCTGCCAATCGGACTAGTGGTAAGAATCTTTGTTTTCTTGATGTTGAGCTTCAATCTGAATTTAAGCTTGCAGAACCGCCTCAGGTTCTCCTCAGTTCCAGCAAGTCGGGTTGTGTCATCTGCATAACGCAAATTGTTGATGCATCTTCCTCTAATCTTGATGCCATATTTTTTTTATAAAGCCCAGCCTCCTGGATAATTATATATATATATATCTATATATATATATACACACACACACAGAGAGAGAGAGAGAGAGAGAGAGAGAGAGAGAGAGAGAAAAGGTATGGAGATAGGACACATCCCTGGCATACAACATTCTCAATTATGAACCATGCAGTGTTTCTTGCCCTGTTCTGATGACTGCCTCCTGGTCTAAGTATAGGATTTGCATAAGCCCTATCAGGTGTTCTGAGATTCCCATTCATTTCAGAAGTAACCACATTTTGTTGTGATCCACACAGTCAAATGCCTTTTCATAGTCAATGAAACACACATAGACATTACTCTGGTACTCCCTGCTCTCAGCCAATATCCATCTAACGTTAACTATAATATCCCTAGTACCACAGCCTATTCTAACCCCAGCCTGCACTTGTGGAAGTTCTCTGTTGATGTTCTGTTCTAATAATTTTTGGATCATTTTCAGTATAATCTTGTTTGCATGGGATATTAATGATATTGTTCGATAATTTCTGCACTCTTTAGGGTCTTCTTTCTTTGAAATGGGAATATAGATCTCTTCCAGTCAGTTGACCAGGTGGTTTTTCTCCATATTTCTTGGCACAACTTGATGAGCACATCCAGGATAGCGTCTGTTTGTTGAAATATGTCAATATTTCAAATATGTCGTCAACTCCTGGAGGAATGTTTTGGCCAATTCTTTCAGAAAAGCTTGAACTTCTTTCCTCATCACCACAGGCTCTTGCCCATATATTGTTTCATTAAATTATTCTGTGTCTACCAATTCCTTTTATACAATGACTTTGTATATGCTTTCCATCTTCTTTTAATGCTTTCTGGCTTATTTAATATAATTTTATTTCTGCCGAAAGCATCCTTAAGTACTGCAACTCAAGACTTGAATTTGTTCTTCTGTTCCTTCAGTTTAAAAATTGCTGGGCAAGTTTGGCCCCTTTGATTTTCTGACTCCAGCTCTTTGAACATTTCTTTATAATACTTTAGTCTTCCTGCACTGCCCTTTGAAATCTACTTTTCAGCTCCTTAATGTCTTGGTTTCTTCCTTTTGCTTTGGCTTCTCTGTGATCTCATGCAATATTCAGAGTTTCTTCTGACATCCATCTTTGTCTTTGCTTCCTCGTCTGTCTTTGGACCCCTGCATTCTACTTGGATGATGTTCTTGATATCCTCCCACAGCTTATCTGGTCTTCGCTCATTAGTGCTCAAGGCCTCAAACCTGTTCCTGAGAAATTCAGGTGATATAGACTCAAGGTCAATTTTGTATCCTATGGATTTGATTTAATTTTCCTTAGCTTCAGCTTGAACTTGCATATGAGTAGTTATTGGTCTGTTCCATAAGCACCTTGCCTAGTTTTCACAGCTGATACTGAGCTTTCCAGAGATTCTTTCCACAGATGTAATCAATCTGATTCCTATTCACCTCATCAGGTGAAATCCATGTGTATAACCTGTGTTTCTGTTTCTTATAAAACTGTTTGCCATGAATAAATTGTTGATTGTGCAAAACTCTAACATTCTATCTTCAGCTTCATTTCTGTCACTAAGTCCATGTTTTCCAATTACTAATGGTTTTTCTCTGTTCCCAACTTTTGCATTCCAATTGCCCATTTAAGAAGCTGTTTTTCTAACAATGCAAGGGAATAATGCAAGGTTTAAAATCAAGAAAGTGTACATCAGAATATACCTTTTCTCCATGCCTGTTTAACCTGTTCTTGTTTGCCAAGAAAACAAATACATCTTTTTGGAGAGGGTGAAACAAAGTTTCTCCTTGGAGGCTAAGATTTTGAAGTTTCTCTCGCATGCTTTTGGCATGTGGCCAGGAGAGAGGGTTCTTGGAGAAGGGTCGTGCTCAGAAGGGTGGAGGGCAATGGGGGTTGGTCTGTCAGAATTAGTGATACTGGCTCAGGACTGGGCAGGGTACGTAGCTGCTGTACATAGATAAGATCGTTATGGATTGCATGTGACTTGTCCACACATAGCAACAACAACAACATTTAACCTGTATGCTTAGCAAATAATTTGAGAAGCTGGACTTTATGAAGAAGAATATGACATCAGGATTGGAGAAAGACTCATCAACAACCTTCTTTATGCAGATGGCACAATCTTACTTGCTGAAAATGAGGAGGACTTGAAACGCTGCAGAAGATCAAGGACTACATCCTTGAATATAGATTATATCTCAATATCATGAAAACAAAAATCCTTACCACTGAGCCAATGGGCAACAATATTGGAGAAAAGAATGAAATTGCCAATTATTTCCTCTTGCTTGGATCCACAATCAGCACCTATGGTACCAAGCAGTTAAGAGAGCACGAGAACACATAACACTGAGAATGTCTTTTGTTAGGGACTTCTCCAAAGTCATAAAGAGCAAGGAGGCCATTCATGACTAAGGTTTGCCTGATTCAAATCATAGTTTTTCTAATCACCTGCTATGCATCTGAGAGATGGACAATTAATATGGTTAATGGAAGATGCCTTTGAATTGTGTTGTTGGAGAAGAGAATTGAATATCCAATGGATTTGAAGAATAAACAGACATGTTTTGGAGAAAGTGCAGCCAGAGTGCTCCTTAGATGCAAGGATGGTCAAGTTTCATCTCACATACTTTGAGAATGTTGTTAGGAGAGGCCATTCCTGGCAAAGGGACACCATGCTTGTAAAGGTTGAGAGTCAGTAGAGGAGAGAATGATCCCTCAATGAGATGGATTAATACAGTGGTGATTCCACTAATGGAACCAATTGTGTTGGAGATGATAAAGATGGCACTGGATAAGACAGAGTTCAGATCTGTTGTTCACAGGATCACTATGAGGTGTACTTGACTCAATAGCACCTACCAACAACAGTAACAAATCAAGGAAACTAGACCAATCCTGATACTATTGCTCTAAGATAAACTTTAAATCTTAAGCCAAAAATATTCTCTGATTCAAAACAAATAATGTTGTTATGTGCCATTGTGTCGACTACAACTTATAGGGACCTTAAGCACAATAGCCCTGAACCTTGTTCTATCCTGAGCCAATCTCATGGTCTGACACACCCACATGATCTCAGTTACTCTGTCAATCCATCTCATCAGAGGTTTTTCTCTCCTGCACTGTCCCTCCACCTTTCCCAGAATGATGTCCTTCTCCAAGGACTGGTGCCTTCTGGCAACATGCCCAAAAAGTATGTGAGACAGAGTGTCAAAATTTGCCTCCAAGGAAAAGTTTTGTTTCACCCTCTACTATCTATTCTACCCAAATCTATTACTTTCCTTGGCAATCCGTGGTATGTTTAATACTCTTCTCCAGTACCACAACTCAAAGGCACCAACTCTTCTTTCATCTTTGGTCATTGTCCAGCTCTCTGATGTGTAGCAGATAATTGTGAAGACCACAGCCTGGATCAGTTGCAACTTAAACCATGTAATTTTTCACTTTAATTAGTAAAGACTGCCTGTTTTGAACACTATATTCTCTTAAGAGAATGTATGAAATCCAATGGCACTAATCCCTCTAAAGATTAGAAAGAAAACTTGTAGGCCAATGAGGATGTGTGTGTGTTAAAGAAAATGAACAAAGCCAAGAATAGGGTGAGAATAGTCGCATAACCAAAGAATGTAATCAATACCACTTAATCTTACATGCATAAGTTATTTTCTGGCTTATGTTCTGTTGTGTACATTCTCAACAGCAATGAAAGTTATAACAACTAAAAAAATATTCTAGGAGAAAATGTTAAGAAATTTTTGCATGCATATTTTTTTTTACATGGAAAGGGTTCTTGAAAGCTTTCTTCCCTACTGATTTACTCAGGACAATGCTAAAATTTGATTTAAAGGATAAAAGAAAAGGAAGACTTATCCAAGCTTTCAGTTTATTTTTCATATATTTGTGCTTATGAGCTTTGTCAGCTAGTGTGAACTTTCCTAGTGTGTGGAACTACAGTCTTGAAAATTTTTAACTTTAGAAAGGAACTTTGAGGTTATTAACTGCCTGTGTGTATTAGAAGAACATTATCCTGTCTTTGATATTTTTAGAAAGAAAATGTAAATGGGGCAAAGAGAAAAGTCTTCCTTACAGTTGAATTTCAATTAATAAATGCGGAGGAAATTGAATATCAGAACTTAGCAAATTTTAGTGAGGAGCTCTGGGGGGCCTAGTGGTAAGAAGCTGCTGTCAACCCAAAGGCACATGGTTAGAACTCACCAGCTGCTTCATGGGGGGAAAATGAGCCATCTTCTTTCATGTTATTGCTTAGCTCCTAAACATCTGAGTTGGTCCTGATTAGAGAGAACCTAGTAACAACTGTAATAATTGTAGCTGATGCTAAAAATTTTGCAAGAAATATAATGAGCAACAATTATAAAAGTGCAATAGTATCTTAATAGTAGAGAAATCCTACAGCATCTACATCAACCAACTGATCCTCATAAGTGATGAGACATATATAGATCATGTTCCTCAAGATAATTAACAGAGAAAGATAGAACATAGTTTATATTGTATTTTTGTCACAAAATACAAATTGCAAAATCTGCACCTAATAAGGGGAGGAGCACATCAGATGAATTCATTATTAGCCAGTATTCTCTAGAAGTGTTAAGTGTTAAGTAATGACAAAAGAATGATGGGGGTGGTGGGGAGAAATAAAGAAGGAATGATTGTGAAACTTTTTAATTTTGGAAGACACTAAGAAAATAAGATACTTAAATGCAACATACATCCTGAATTAGGATAGAAAAAAATATCTCCATTATTTTGGCAGTTGGAAAAATTGAGTAAGTTCCATTGATCTGTTCATAGAATTCTATCAATGCTAATTTCCTGCATTTGATAATTGTACTTTAGTTATGTAAGACATTAACTTTGTAGAAGCTGGATGAAAGGGATACTAGATTTCTATGTGCTATTTTTAAAAATTTTTATTATATTTTTTATTATACTACTTTATTTACAAAATGTAAATGCATTGTTTACCAGAACAGATTTTTCCAATTTCCCTCACCTGCCCACCCATCAAATTATACAACTCCATGATTATTCCCCCTGCCCTGTACATCCTCATCCCTCTGCTGTGTGCTATTTTTGTGATTTTTTTAAAGTCTAAAATAATTTTAAACTTCAAAGCTAAAAAATATAAAATTAAACTCTTCTGCCCTTATTGTTGTTACGTGCCATCAAGTCACCTGTGACCTATAGTGACCCTATGTACAACAGCTCTGAACCTTGCCCTATCCTGAGCTGGTCTCATTGACTCCAAAAAATTCCCTTCATTACCCCAGTCACTGTGTCAATCCATCTTATCTGGGGTCTTCCTCTCCTGCACTGTCCCTCTGCCCTTATATGGATGATGTCCCTCTCCAGGGACTAGTCCCTCCTAGCCATGTGCCCAAAGTATGTGAGATGGAGTTTCAAAATCCTTATCTCCCAGGTGCAGCATAGTTTTATTCTCTCTAGGAAAAACCTGTTCTCTTGGTAGGCCACGGTATGCTCAACCTACTTCTATAGCACCATAACTCAAAGGCATCAATTCTTCTTCTGTCAACTCTACTCATTGTTCATCTCTTTGATGCATAGCAAGTAATTGCATAGACCATGGCCTAAATCAAGCACACGTTAGTGTCTAGAATGACATAATTTCTCTTTAGCATTTTGGAGAAGTCCCTGACAGGAGCTTTCCCAATAGCAATTTGTTTTTTGATTTCTTTTTTTTTCCTAGCACAAATTTCTTTTTCCAATATGATATTGAGTCCAGATCGGTGTACCTGTTTTAAAGAAAAACAATAGCAACTTGTTATTATTATTATTATTTTGATAATATGAATGCTTTTAGTTTTTTTAAAAATTATAACTGATTTAAGATTAGTTGCAAGCATGTTTAATAAAATTTAGCAAATTAATAGGAGTCTGAGAGTATGTTAGATTTAG
This sequence comes from Elephantulus edwardii, assembly GCF_000299155.1. Lineage (NCBI taxonomy): Eukaryota > Metazoa > Chordata > Mammalia > Macroscelidea > Macroscelididae > Elephantulus > Elephantulus edwardii. The sequence goes on from NW_006400116.1 coordinate 1,077,364, forward strand.
AAACTTTTGGAATATCTTAATTTTTGTTATTAAATTGTTTTTATGAACATTTTTTGACATTGAGTTAGATCCTGCCTCACCCTCACTTTCATCTATAAAAAAAATACACAATGATATTTCAGAAAATGTTGCCTCCAATACAGTAAACAAATTACTTAATTTTTGGAAGTGATTTGTTGATAGTTGTTGGTGTCAAGAGTGTTGACTGTGGATTCGAGCAAGCTGAAATTGTTAACATTCTCAATCTCTTCTCTATCTATCATGGTGCTGCCTATTGGCTCAGTGGTGAGAAACTTTGTCTTGATGTTGAGCTTCAATCTTTATTGAAGACTACAGTCCTTGACCTTCTGTAGGAAGTGCTTCAGGTCCTCTTCAGTTTCAGTGAGCTAAGTTGTGTCATTCGTATAACACAAGTTGTTGATGAGTTTTCATCTAAATCTGGTGCATTACTCATCATGAAGTCCAGCCTCCTGAATGATCTATTCTGCATATAGATTGAAAAGGTATGGAGACAGGATGCATCCCTGATAAACTTCTTTCTTGATTTTGATCCATTCTGGGCATCATGACTGTTCTGAGAACTACTTCCTGTTCCAAGTGTAGGTTTTGCATGAGCACAAATATGGGGAAGTCATATATTTGCTGGTTTCAAGTCAGAAATACCACTGCTTCCTATTGTCTCAAACTGATGCTACTTTACATATTATGGTACCTGAAGGCAACTGAATTTGCAACTCCAGGCTTAGTCTAGCTGCTTCATTTGACCAAGAACCTTGTATTTCAGAGAGTAGCAGGAGTTACTCAGAGAGAGTTCTCAGTAGGAATCCCAGGCATCCTAACTGCAAATCCAGCATCCTTCCTTCATATGTCTTCTTTCTTAGTCTGTCTCTGTTTCCCATCCCACTCTGTAACCATGGATATGGATTTTTTGGCAAAGGACTTTGTGAGGACAGCTCAAGGCCATGCAATGACAAATGAAAGTCCTACTGTTCTGATCACAAATGTTGTCTTGGCTGTGGAAGGACATAAATGGAAACTTTAAATGCCTTTAAAACACCAGTTGGCACTGAGTTGACTCCTCCTCGTAATGGTCCCATGTATGTCAGAGTAAAGATGTGCACCACAGGGCTCCCAGTGGCTGATGTTATGGAAATGGTCTTCTTAGGTACTCCTGGGTGGACCTGAATCCCCAACCTTTGTTAACTGTTTGCCCTATCCCTTGAATACCTTGTTGTTGTTGATTGTCATCTAGTCAAGCACGACTCAGCAAAATGCCTTTCATTTCTCCAAGTTCATAGGGTTTCCAGAGGCATGTGGATTAGGGAGTGGATGCCATTCCTGCTTCCAAACCTGTTCTACAACTGGGAGTTCCATCAAACACTGTCCACATTGGAAGACCATTATGGTATTTGATACCCCAGTGGCACAAAGTTCAGCATCACAGAATACCCAGATTACTTCATACAGCACATTGACAAAGAGGATATATAAAATGAAAGGATCTTCTTCCAGATATAACAGCACTAGTCTCATTTGTTGTTGTTAGGTGTTATTGAATCGCCTGTGACTCATAGCAACCCTATGTACAACAGCCCTAAACCCTGCTTTACCCTGTGCCAATCTCAATCTCACTGTCTCCAACACACCTACTCCTATTACACTAGTCACTGAATCAATCCACCTCATAGAGGGCCTTCCTCTCCTGCACTGTCCCTCCACACTCCCAAGCATGTCTTCCCACTCCAAGGACTAGTCCCTCCTTGCAACATGTCCAAAGTATGTCAGATGAAGCCTCAGAATCCTTGCCTCCAAGGAGCAGCCTAGTTTAACCCTCTCTAGGAAGAACCTGTTCATTTTCTTAGCAGTTCATGGCACAGTGTTCAGTATCACAGCAACTCCAAGTTATTCAGTACAGAAAATAGACAAATGGTTGCTGAATCACCTAAAGATTATTCATTCTAAAATTAATAGATTTGGCCCTCAAACTCAACCCCTCACTATGGGATTTTAGAGACAAACCCTTAAGCCTTATTTCTTTTCAATTAACAAATAAACTGTCCTTGAATACCTTATTCTTGAGCAATTAACAAGTAAATTGTCTAACAAATGACTGGCCCATCATAGACAATGGTTGTTTTTCTAGGTCTCTTTGTTCCTTGTTTTTGGGATGTAGACTCCAAGTCCTCTGAGCTCCTGAGCAGCAATTGATGGAGGAAATCCTTGTCCAAAGAGGACAAAAGGGTTGGGGGCATAGAAATGACAGATGCTTTATAACCTGTAATGAATCCCATATAGACTTTAATATTGTAGTGCTGTCAGCTAACAAAATAGAACCCTGCAAGTAAGAGACATAATTAAAACTATCTTCAGTCTTCAAATAAACACTAAATGTATCCAGTAAGAAATCTTTAAAACTCAGATATTTAATGCATCAAATATTTTCTTTATTAAGACAACACACATACACATTTTCACACTATCACCTTTTAAAAAAGGCAAAATATGCATGTTTCCCAAAGGAAAGAGAATAGAATTAAAAGGAGTACATTGTCGGTTTGAGGCTAACGCTGTATTACAGTTTGTAGAAATTCTCACTATGTCACAGAAATTTTATGAATCCTAACAGTACTTCTCAAGGCTTCCTTTTCTCCCCTCTTGCTCCATTTTCATTGATAGCTATGGCACCAAGCTAAAGCACTTCTCTGGACTCACATATTCCCTTTCCTAGCAACAAGGAACCAAAGAGAATTGGTAAACAATTGTGAATAAAAAGAGATGTTTTATTCTCATGTATCTTATTGCATGCTTTCCCTTATATTTGTGTGTGTGTATGCTTAAAAGTAGTTGTAATTATCCAAAAATTATTGGAGCAATATGTCAACAGAGAACTGCCAGATGTGCAGCCTAGATATAGAGGTACTAGGGATATTATAGCTAATGTTAGATGGATCTTGGCAGAAAGCAGAGAGTACCAGAAGAATGTCTTTCTGTGCTTCATTGACTATGCAAAGGCTTTTTACTGTATGGATCACAAGCAGCTATGGCTGACTCTGAAAATAATGGGAATCCCAGAACATTTGATTGTGCTTATGCAAAACCTATACTTGGACCAAGAGACAGTCCTCTGAACAGAGCAACGAGACACTACATGATTCAAAATCAAGAAGGGGGTCCTGCAGGGATGTATTCTGTCTCCATACCTTTTCAATCTGTATGCAGAACAGATCATCTGGGACACTGTGCTGTACAAGGAGGAATGTGGCATCAGGATTGATGGAAGAGTCATCAACAACCTCCTTTATGCAGATGACACAACCCTGCTTGCTGAAACTGAGAAGGACCTGAAATGCTTGCTTCAGTCAAGGACTACAGCCTTAAATATGGATTGAAGTTCAACATCAAGAAAACAAAGATTCTCACCACTGGACCAATTGGTACCATCAGTATGGACTGTGAAGAGATTGAGATAGTTAACAGTTTTAGTTTACTTGGTTCCACAGTCAACACTCCTGGTAATAGCAGCCAGTAAATCGAGAGATGAAATGCATTGGGAAAGTCAGCTGTGAGGGACCTCTCATGAGTACTGAAGAGCAACAACGTCAGGTTGGAGACTAAGGTGCACCTGATCCGGGCTATAGTCTCCACAATTATGTGCTATGCATCAGAGAGTTGGACAGTGACTAGGGATGATAGAAAGAGAATTGATGCCTTTGAGCTGTGGTGCTGGAGAAGAGTGTTGAATATACCATGGACTTCTAGGAGAACAAGCAGGTTTGTCCTAGAGAGGGTGAAGCCTGAATGCTCCTTGGAGTCAAGGATTCTGAAGCTTCATCTGACATACTTTGTGCATGTTGCAAGGAAGAACTGGTCCTTGGTGAGGGACATCATGTTTAGGAGAGTGGAGGGACTGCGCAGGAGAGAAAGATCCTCCATGAGATGGGTCGATTCTGTGATTGGAGTGGTGGGAATGAGTGTGTCAGAGACGGCGAGGTTGGCATAGGATAGAGTAGCATTTAGGGCTCTTGTACATGGAGTCACTACAAGCAACTCGATGGCACATAACTACAACATAACATGTTTAAAAAAACATTTTATGTTAGTTTGCTCACAAAGTTAGTACATATTGTGTTTCACACTATTCTTCATTCACATTGTATTTTGTACATTCATTTCCATTCATTATATTTTATAAAATTAATCACCATTGGACAATGCCCATTATTACTCTGTCTATTCAGGTCCTCACCAAATCTTTCCCAATTCCTTTACGCCCACCTTCCACCCACCAAATTGTGCAACCCCTCTCCTCCCATGCCTCTTCCCCCAAGGGTCCCCATATGTGTTTTACTAGTTACCTTTCTATTTTTACATCTCTGGTCTTATGCAGTATTTGTCCTTATGAAATTGAATTAGTTCACTCAGCATAATGTTCTCTGTTGTTGTTGTGTTGTGCCGTTGAGTCGCTTGCGCCTCGTAGTGACCCTATGTACAACAGCCCTAAACTCTGCTCTGTCCTGTGCCAATCACACTGTCTCTGACACTCCCATCCTGGTTACCCCAGTCACTGAATCAATCCACCTCATAGAGGGCCTTCCCCTCCTGCACGTTCCCTCCACCCTCCCAAACATGATGTCCTTCTCCAAGGATCCTTGCCTCCAAGGAGCCACCCAGTTTAACCTTTTCCAGGATGAATCTGTTTGTTTTCCTAGCAGTCCATGGTACTCTCAATACTCTTATCCAGCGTCACAGCTCAAAGGCATCAATTTTCCTTCTATCCTCCTTGGTCATTTTCCAACTCTCTGATGCATAACAAGTGATTGCAAAGACCATGACCTTTATCAGACACACCTTAGACTCCAGAGAGACACCATTGACACATTTCTCCTAAGTGTTGCATAGTATTCCACTGTGTGAATGTACCACAATTTTTCAATCCATTCAGTTGTGGTTGGGCTTTGGCCTGTCTATATATTCTTGCAATGGTGAATAACACTGTTACGAACACTGGAGTACAGATCTCCATTTGCGTCTCAGTTCTACTTTCCATGGGGTATATTCCTAATAGTGGAATAGCTAAGTCATAAGGAGTTTGTATGTTCAACTTTTTGAGGTAATGCCAAACTGCCTTCCACAGTGGTTGTACTATTTTACAATCCCACCAACAGTGTATGAGAGTTCCCACTTCTCCACATTCTTTCCAATATTTATTGCTTGCTGCCCAGCTAAACTTTGCCATGGCTACTGGAGTTTCTAACCAAGTGGAAAGAAAGCTTATAGACTGGGGGAAAACATTTGGCAATACCATCTCAAACAAGAGTCTCATAACAAAAGTTTACAGAATACTACTTTCAGATGGCCAGTAGACACATAAGGAAATGTTCAAAATCACTAGCAAAAAGAGAGATTCTAATCAAAGCTACAATGAGACAACATCTCACCCTAGTAACAGTATCGTTTTCTCCTTTAAATCAGAGTTATTACCCCCTAAATTAATGCTTATATGATCCTGAAATCCCATGGACACATCTTTCACCTCAAATAAAATTTGTTCATGTGCTCATGTATTTGCATGATAGTGAATTACTTCTCAAAAGGGGAAGAAATTGCAAAGGGCTGACACATTTAATTTCTCGTTCAGACCTGTTGCTCTATCTCCTTGCCTTCCCAATATCTGTCCATTGTACCACTTTTTAAGAATATGAATTAGTTAAATTTAGGGTCTAGCTTGGAAGTTCATTGAGCATAATTTTTCCTGTAAAGATTCTTATGATGTGATTTTTAAAAGAAATGGTTGTAAAGAAGTTTAAAGTGTGTGAACAACTGGGAAGCAAAGACATACATTGAGGACTGGAAGCATAACTGAAACAAAGGATAGAAATAAAGATCTTAGCTGTGAATTAGGGAGCTCTGGTGGGATTGCTCGTAAGAAAGTGTGCTACTAACTCACAGGTGAGCCTATCTGACTGACTCCATCAGTGGCTCCTCTGAAGAAAGAAGGACAATCTCCCCCGATACAATTTACAGTTTGAAAAACCCAATGGAGGGTAAGGGATGAGTTTTTTTCTGACTTGATGGAAATGGTGACTTAAATTAAGCTGTAAGTTAAGGAGGGGAAAAATAAGGAGAGGCAGTGTAGAGACAGGCATGAATATACTGAAGATTTCAATGGGACAGCAGTACTAGTGTGAATTAAGTAGCAATAAAAGGCCTATTTTTGCCTCAAAATTATCCCACTCAGACCTGTATTAAATTTCGCTTATTTGTATATTGATGACTTAGTCTCCTGAGGATGAAATTGCCTCTGGGAAAGATAACACTCTAAGCCAGAGTAAGCTAATTTGAGATTCACTAACAGGATGGAGGTCTTGGGGTATTAGAAAGATGAGAAGAAAAAGGAAGGGGGTGCTGAAGGAATGTTATTAAGTGCCCTTGACCCATCTTCAACTCAGAGACCACATGTGCAACAGAATAAAACAAAACAAAACAAAATAAAATATAAAAAAGAATTTAAAAAATCTATAAAAATAGAATAAAAAAGAAAAATATTTTAAAAATTTAATAAAACAGAATAAAAGTTGTCCAGGCATGTCACACTCAAAAATAGAATAAAAAAGAAAAATATTTTAAAAATTTAATAAAACAGAATAAAAGTTGTCCAGGCATGTCACACTCAATCATTGCTATGTTTGAGCTCATTCTTAGAGACATAGTGTCTGTCCAACTAGTTGAAGATCTCCTACTCCAGGAACCAGACTCACTTGATAGCATGCCCAAGTAATGAGACATTTCTAAGGAACATTTTGGCAGTACTTGTTTGAAGTCAGATTTGCCTGTTCTTCTGGTAGAACATGATATATTAAATATTCTTCCCTAACGTTCTCCATCATTCATTGTATACAATTCTATCATTTGATCTCTAGCTCCACGTCAGCCACCGAGGCTGTATTTTCCCACCAGTCCTTCCTCTTTATTTAAAACTTTTGCTTTTCAGTAACCAGTTATTATTAAAGTAACTGGACTGCATGTTTGATAAATTTTAAACTGAAAAGGTTTGAATATGTTTTTTATGCACCCTTGAGTTGACTATGACTCATAGTGACCCTATGAACAATAGATTTGAACTTTGCCCTAACCTATTTCATCCTCACCATTTCTTATATACTTGAGTCAGTTGTTACAGTCACTATGTTAGTGCATCTTGTTGAAGATCTTCCTCTCTTATGTTGACCTTCCACACTTATGAATATGATTTTCTTCTCTAAGGACTGGCCTCTTCTGACAACATGTCCAAAATATGTGAATTGAAATGTCACAATCCTTGCTTCTAAGATTACCCTGGTCATGCTCTCTTAAAAAAAATCTTGTTTATTCTTTTGGCAGTCTATGGAATATTTAGTACTCTTCACCAACACAACGACCCAAATGCATCAATTCTAATAGACTGTGGTAATTATTGAGCAATATCCTTGATATCAGAGATAAATATCTGGCTGAAGATTACTCTAAAATTGCAGGTACTGTAAATGGACAGGGAACTGGCAGATATTCAAGCTGAATTCAGAAAATGTTTGGGATGAGGGATACTATTGTTGATGTTAGAGGAATCTTGGCTGAGAGCAGAGCATACCAGAAAGATACTTATTCGCTCTTTATTAAATTTGTGAAGGCATTTGATTGTGTGGATCATAATAAATTATGGCTAACATTGAGAAAAATGGGAATCCCAGAACACTTAATTGTGCTCATTCAAAACCTAGACATAGATCAAGAAACAACTATACAAACAGAACAAGAGAAAACAAAATGTTTTAAAATCAATAAAGATCAAAGACTACAGCCTTCAATATAGGTCACATCTCAACATTAAAAAAAAAAAAACAACCAAAGGTCTTCACCACAGGACCAAAAGGAAACATTATAATAGATGGAGAAAAGATTGAAGATGTTAATATACTAAATTGACTTAGATCCATCTTCAACACCCATAGTAGCTATTGCTGTATGCTGTTGGGTTGGAACAGACTCACAACCGATTCTTCAGAGGCTGAAATCCCACAAGAATTTATTAATCACATTTTCCCTCAAAGCAGATGATAGATTAGAACTGCCTACCTTGGGGTTGACAATACAACTCCTTATTCATGGGAGCAGTCAAGAAATGAGAAGATATAGTAAAATGTGGAAATTTATAGTTCTTTCCAAGTTCTAAAGAACAAAAATTTCAGTTTCAAGACTAAGGTGTTCCTGATTCAAACCATGGTATTTTCAGTTGTTTCCAATGTATCTAAAAATTGGACAATGAATAAGGACAACTGAAGAAGAATTAATGCTTTCAGATTATGATGTTGGTGATGAATATTGAATATACCATGCACTACTGAAAGAATAAGCAAATCTGTCTTGAAGGATGTACAACCACGGTGCTACATAGAGGTAAGAATGGTGAAGCTTCATCTCACTTACTTTGAGCATATTTTGAGGAGAAACCAGTTATGCTTGGAAGGGTAGAGGGACAATGAAGACAAGAAGACCCTGAAGCAGGTAGATAGATACAGTGACTGTAGTAACAGGCTTGAGTATGTCAGAGATTGTGAGGATGGATCATATCTGTTCATATCTGTTATTCGTTGGATCACTATGAATCATACTCAAACTCAATAGCATTTAATAATAAATACAACAACTTTCATCTTAATTGAGCTGGACGCATGAGACACCTACAAAGCATTGGTAAAGGAAAAGCCAGTATTATCATTTATAGGACGCAAACAGAAAATAGTAAGAACAAATTCTCAAAAGGGAAAAGCTTATTCTTCCCACAAATTATTCATGTTCATTCCTAGGTTGCTATGCAGACACCCTATAGTCCAGGTTAGATGCTGTGTTCATGTTAATGCTGCCATTGGCTTCTACCATGCTACTTGGTACTTCTTCTCTCTTGCCACCATGCTATGTGGGGGTGCATTACTCCAGGACCTGGGTGATTCTACTACACTATCCATGGGGTAGAGAATAGAGGTGTTCGAATATCTGCACTGAATACACTCAGGTCTCTGCTTTGCATGGACAAATGTTATAGCTCCTTCAGATCCAAGTGAGCCTCCTGCTCAGAAGATCAGTCAGGGACTTCTTACATGGAGGCATCCAATTCCCTCTCTCCAAGTGCACAACCACTCATGCTGCGGTGACTTCTTCTCTGCAATACAGTGGTGCTGCTATGTTTAATGTCATTTCTTGTCATTTTGCACTGACATTAGTGTAACAATTCTCTCTTCTGAATCTAGGGAGTTCTTGGTTCAGGTATCCCTGATTCAAAAGGCCTGCTACTCTCCAGTCTCTTTTTTATCACATTAGAGACTCCAAAAACTTCTGTAGGATTGGTCCTTAAGTAAACAAACTCCTTGAAAATTTCAAGACATGACCCTTTCAGCAAAACCACAAGCTGACCAATTTGCCCAGCCAATTATTTGAGGATAGTCACAAGATAATGGCCAGAAAGACCTATATAAACAATTTATTACATAGTAGAATTCATTCACTTCTTTCTAGATTACTTTGAAGAAAGATGAATGACAACAAAAAATAGACCTGGAAAGAAAAAAGGAAAACTACCTTCTCTCATGCATAAGAGTGTTAATTTGTCTCATTACTCCATAGGATTAGTATCACCTGCCTTTGTCATCAGCCACTATGGTGATTCAGAGAGAAGCTTATAGAATACCATCAGTGGCTCAACTTTGGAGACATAGGTAAGTCATGGAGTTGCAAACTTACGGAGTTGCTGTTATGCTGGCTGAGAAACCAGGAAGTCCTCATTAGGTTTTCCAGCACTGTTCCCTCAAACATCAATTAGACATTGCCATAATAATGCTGTGCTATAAACCACCAAAACGGTTAGTGGCTTATAATAGCAGCCATTTATTTTTCTCACAAAAACAACAACTGTTTGCCCAGTGGTAAGAAGCTGCACTGCAATTCAAATGCATACTGTTTGAATTCATGAGCTTGCTCTGAAGAAGGATGCACAATCTCCTCCCATGTGATTTACTGCCTCTGAAAATCTGCTGGAGGGTCAACTCTAGGTTGAAGGAGAGGAAGACCCTTGAAATAGTGAATTGATGCAGTGACTGTTGCAATGGGATCTTATGTGTAAGAAAGTGTGAGGATGCACAGGATACAACATGGTTTAGATCTTTTCATAGGATCACTATGAGTCATACTCAACTCAATGGCATCTAACAACAACAACCACCACCATTGTTTGAGGGAGCTCTGGTGGTCTGGTGGTAAAAGCTGCACTACAATAACAAATAGATGTGGTATGAATCTACCAGCTTGCTCTGTGGGAGAAATATGGACAGTCTCCTCCGATGTGATTTTTTGCATCTTCTGAAGCTGAGTTGGTTCCAATTTAATGGCGCAAAACATCTAACAACCATTGTCTAGGTGACTGTACCTCTAATTCTTGGTTGGCTGTTGGCTGGGTATCTAAATTTCATCTCTTATCTGTCATCTCTTATATTCAACATGGTATTCCAAGATGAGACAGTGTTCCAAAAGTAAACTCAATAGTCCAAAAGACTAAATGAAAATTTGTAAGGCCTCTTGGCTGTGCTTTGAAGCAACACATTGGTATTTCTGCCACATTCTCTTGTCCAAATCAAATCATAGGCTATCCTAAGAGTCAGAGTATGGTACAATTACAAAGTTTCTAGTCAAAGGTAGGAAGACTAATCCTTAGAGCCATTAATAAAACCAACCTACCACACTGAATCATAATGGACCAGGAGATTTACATACATCATAGATACTTCATACACCAGTATGACAAATGCTTTGTGACATTCTAATTACTATCTCTCCTCAGAAGGGAGAACATGAGTCTCAATCTTTTTTGAGTTTTCCAATGGGGTAATTGATGTATAAGGAAAAGTCCTCTTCAGTACAAGATTTACAAGCTGGATTATTACTAGTTCCAAGGAGAAAGCAGTTCAGAGATGTTCATTCTGTAATGTAAATGCCTAAAATATGCCAACCTTTTCTGACAGTTTCACAAACATTATTACCCCATTTACTGTTCAGAACAGGTCTGCCTAAGTCTGAAGTGCATGTTCTTTCACCTATTTTTCCCTCCCCTTACATAGCACATGTCTCTCTCTTGGTAAATTAGGAGATGGATTCTGCCTATTGCTAACATCTGCCCACAGATCAATATTAACTTCCCTGGACTGTGTGTAAGGCAGCTGCTTTCAGCAAGAACTCTGAAACTTAACAAACAGATTGAGGTTAGTCAGCTTGGCAGACAAGAAGCTCCTTCAGGTCCAGTTTGGACCACATTCCCTCTTTGATACAGTTTGGGTCAAGCTTGCATAATACAAAAAATGTGCACTACTTTGCTAGGTAGTTTATGGGAGACATGCTTCATTTACCAGGCCATCCCTTAAACCAGGAACCTTGAAATTCTCTTGATCCATCCTTTTCAGATCTGGCCTATACATACTTTGCATTTTTAAGTTTATAATTAACTTTGAAAGTCTACCAGTCAGTAATTAGCTCACAGCTGTAATCATCTGTATTGTCTTGGTCTCACTGTCAACCAGCCAGTTAGAGATCCTATCAATCCCAGAGGAACAATGCTATCCAATTAACCAAGTCGAACTTGTACACTTAATAGCAAGGGGAGCTGGCTATGTATGTAGTAACAGAGATCAGAAGAATATTAAATTTGTAAAAGGAAAACAAAATGACTCGCATGTTGCCTAAATCTTCATCTTCCAAAAATATTCTGTGCTGAAAAGAAAGTTTTCTCAGGAGACAGACATGGGAACACTTAGCTGCAAACTCCAAGAGAACACAGACTGTACATCAATGTATATTCACATATGTATTTATTCATAAGTACTTGTTGAATGATTACCAGAAAATCAGGAGTATCTAGGTTCTGGAAAGAATCTCTAAGTACTTGTGTGATTAAGTAACAAGGACTAAATCTCTGTGGCTGTGTTCTTTGGACAATAATAAATTATTTGGTTCTTTGGGGGTCAAGCAGGCAACAGATATATGCAAACCATGTATAAGACAAATGAAAGTGGGGAGACTTGTAAACAGAACACACCTCCTTCCAAAGCATTGTGCTGGCTGAACCAAACTCAGCCTGTAATGCAAAGAATGAAACTTGATGTACATTGAAGTTCTGACCAATCTTTGGATTTATGAAGCACTTAGCAAAAGATGTATTCTAAAAAAACTTAAACTCAGAAATTTATGAGATTGACCTGGAAGTAGAAAGGCCTTCAGATATTTCAGGGTAAAGATCAGATTAATTAAAATCAATGTTATTTTTGTTTGTAGTTGGATCCATATTCTCTGGAGCTGCACAAGAAAATATTCCCTAATCACTATCAGGGTTTGGGTCGTTTTGAAATGATGAAGGAACAAAATGGATTAAAATGCATATGTGGACCCTTTTCTGGTTCATTACATGATGATTGGGTGTTCATGCTTTTTTATGATGTGTGTCACCCTTTAAACCTTGTTACAACACGGGCACATTATCTGTCTGATGTGAAAAAAGAAAAAAAATGCCTATGCTGTGAAATGACTCCCTCGCATCTTTACAAGCATATTGTTCCTTCAAAAACGTGCAATAACCCAGACTAAAGTTTTTGGGTTTGTTTTTTGTTTTGTTTGTGTATCATAAAATCCACTAATTAAGTACAAGGTAAACTGCAAAGTCCTTCATTCATCCATCCACCTTTGGTGCATGTGTGATGGTCCTCATGCCCACAACATGTCCAGCTTCATATTTCTGCTGGCCCTTCTTCCCTTGCTTAGTTTCTAAAGCATCACCTCTTATGTTATTGTTATGTGCTGTAAAGTCACCTGTGACTATGTACAACAACTCTGAAGCCTGACTTATCCTGAATCAGTCTCACTGACTCCAACATACCTACATCATTATCCCTGTTACTATGTCAATCCATCTTACCTGAGGTCTTCCTCTTCTGCACTGTCCCTTCCATGAATAATGTCCTTCTCTAAGGACTGGTCCTTCATGGCCAAGTGCCAAAAGCATGTGAGACAGAACTTCAAGATCCTAGCCACCAAGGAGATACTTGGTTTCACCCTCTCTGAGACAGACCTATTCTCTTGGCTGTCCATGGTATGTTCAATACTCTTCTCCAGCACCACAATTCAAAGACATCAATTATTCTTCTCTCATCCTCAGTTATTGTCTACCTTTCTTATGCATAGCAAGTAATTGTGAAGACCATGACCTGGATCAGGTGCACTTTACTCTTACATCATCTTACTCAGACATCATCCCTTCTTAGTACAGTGAGGAGATCCCTGGCAGCAGATTTTCTCATTGCAATGGTTTTTTTATTTCCTGACTGCTCATACCAAAAGTGTTGATGGTCATGTATTTAATTTATTTCCAGGTTTAATTTATCATTAAGGTTTGTTTGACTTATTATTTTAATTTATAATCAGGGAAATATATGTTAAAATGATAATGATAAGCCATCATATATGCAGTGGATGTCTAGAAGATAAAAAAAATGTCTAATAGCAAATTTTAGTGAAAATGTGGAACACCTAGAATGCTCACATTCTGAGGATATAAAGGTAAATTAATAGAATTATTTTGGAAAACTCATTCTCAGTGTGTTTGTGGTAGGCAGACTCCTGAAATGGCACCAAAGATTTCTGCTTCCTGGTGTACACGCCTTACATGTATAATAACCATCTTTTAAGTGCAGGGATAACATTGCTGATGTAAGATGAATCTTGAGTGAAAGTATATTTTATTGACTATGCAAAGGCATTTGACTGTGTTGATAATAACAAGTTATGGCTAACATTGACAAGAATTGGAATCCCAGAACACTTAATTGTGCTTGTGTGAAACCTACACCTAGACCAAAAGGTGGTTGTGTGAACACAGCAAGGGAATACTACCTGGTTTAAAACTAAGAAGGGAGTGGTCAGAGTTGTATTCTTTGTCATATCTATTCAATCTGTATGCTGAGCAAATTATTCTAGAAGCTGGAATTTGTAAAAAAGAATGTTGCATCAAGGTCAGAGAAAGACTTATTAATAATGTGCATTATATAGATGACACAACTTTGTTTGCTGAAATTGAGGGGGACTTGAAGCACTTGTTGCAGAAGATCAAAGATTACAGCCTTCGATATGGATTGCATCTCAACATCAGGAGAATAAAGATTCTTACCACTGGACTGATAGGCAACATCATGAAAGATAGAGAAAAGATTGAAACTGTCAACAATTGCATCTTACTTGGATCCACAATCAACACCCTTGGTACCAGCAGTCAGGAAATCAGGAGATGTATTGCACTATGAAAGTTTGTAGTTAGAGACCTCTCCAAATCGTTGAGGAATAATTATGTCATTCCGATCACTTTCTATTCATCTGAAAGCTGGACAATGACTAAGGATGACAGAAGAAGAATTGAACTATGATACTGGAGAAGAGTACTGAACATGGACTGGTGAAAGAGCAAACAAATATGTCTTAGAGAAAGTGCAGCCAGCCAGAGTGATTTTGGAGGCAAAGATGATAAAGTTTTGACTCATATTCCTTTGGTCATGTTGCCATGGAGGGCTATTCCTTGGAAAGTGTCTGATGCTTGGGAAGGTGGAGGGTTGGCAAGGTATAAGAAGACCCTCAATCAGGTGGATAGACACAGTGACTGCCCCGATGGGCTCTAATGTTTGGGGAGGTGTGAGTACTGCACAGGCTAGGACAGGGTTCAGATCTGTTGTTCATAGGCTCTCTATGGATCTTATTCAGCCGGCTAGTACCTAAGAGCAACAACAACAACAAATGTAGTTGAGATTGTGAATATAATTGAGTCCACAAAGGTGAAAGAATTTTTCAAATTTAATTAAGGTTGAGTCCCTAATCAGATGATTTTTAGTTAATCAAAAGAGGAATTCCTCTAGCTTGGCCACCCTAAAAAGGACTAAGACCTTTCTGAAGGAAAATATTCTAAAAGTTAGAGTGTGAGAAATCTTGTAGAAAGTACCATTTGTCAAAAACATAAGAGCAGCTTGCAAGAGCCAAGCAAGATCAAATACCTGGCAAGTAACTGAAAACTTCAGCTCTACAATCATTAGGAAATAAACTTGTTCACATACCAAAGTAATGTTGGAAGTAGAGTGTTCCCTTAATCATCTTTTTGGATGAGGATACAGCTGACTGATAGCCTGATTTCAGTCTGTGAAGACTCCTTAGCTATCAAACTTGAAATAATAAAAATTATTACTGAGTTTCTATTTATGTATTATGCAGCAATAGAAAATGGATGTAAAGCTCCTAAGGCTAAATGAATGTATGCTTCTTGACCAATAATCTACACCTAAGAATAGTCCCAACAGAAAAGGATATATGAGTTAATAAAATTACATATACACACTACTCATAATACTATTCTTTTTAAATGGATATAAAATGCACTAAGAATTTTAAGGCATCAGAAACTGAAAAATACCTAACAGGGTGATTTATGGGATGTGGATAATCTTTTGCTTTTTGATCTTGGTTCTAGTTACACATGTGTGATCAATTTGTGAAAAGTTACCAAGCTGTGTTCTTCCCTAAATTACACTTCAACAAAAGCCCTTTTTATAAAAATACTAGAATTTTTATCACAGTGAAACTAGATATTTAAAAAAAATAAAAATGATCACACATACAAAAATGGTAACAGGATTTTGCTTAAATAATCCTTTCAACTTTAGTCCCCCAGAGATAGAACAAAGCCTTCCCCTTTTATGTATTTTTAAAAAATGTTTACCTAAACTTTTGTATGGCTTCTGATGAACTCTCCATAAATAAATTTTACTGTCTTTTAAAATAAAAACAAAATTTATTGTGCATGATGATTTTAAGGCATTTTTAAAATAATAGTTTTGATTAATTATGTATACTGCATTGAAACAGATGAGGGAGAGAACTGTTTAAAAGGGATATAGGATTAGGTATTATTGTCATGACAGGAGTCCAGAAAGAAGGATGAATAGTGGCGTGGACTTGGAGGGAGAGATTGTATAACAATGAAAGACTTTTACTTTTGAAAGACAAGAGTGAACTGGAGGGGAGGTTGGGCAGGGAGAAAAGTGGAACAATGAATGAATGGAAATTGAAAGTCTCTGTAAACTTTCATTAAAATTAATAAAAAAGTGAAAAAATTAAATTGCTTTCATAAGTATCTCATGAAATTTTGATCTTTGGTTCATAAAAAAGTTAGGATAGTTTTAATACCATTTTAGAAAGAAAAATGTTTCTTCACAACATTGTAAGATCATTATTATTAACTGTCATTATTAACTACCTACATCATGTACCATGGGCTTCAGCTGACATCATAGAAGGCTATCCTGTGCTGTGATAGTCATATACCTTATTATCTTTATGATTTACTCTTGGAGGTATAACACCTGTCATCAGTTCATTGTAGTGTGGATTTATTTTCATGTTGCTCATTACTGTGGAGCTTAAGAGGGTATATGCTTGCATGTTTATTGTTTGTTCTTATTAGGCACAGCACTTGTCTGTCAGTTTGCTGTGTTGTGGTAACTTGTGGGTTTCTAAAATGTTTGACATTATCCCACTGGTATTTCAAATGACAGAAGGGTCACCAATAGTGGACAGGTTTTAGCAGAGCTCCCAGATTAAGACATACTAAAATTTACCAAAACAAACAAAAAACCAACTTTACACATGAACCTCACCTAAAGGCCTTCACAAGAATCAGAGTGAATACATCTGTGGAAAGAGTCAAAACAGCACTCAAAACCAGGACAGGTGTTAAATGTGAAAGAGACTATCAATTACTTATGTTTAAATTGAATTTAAACCCGAAGAAAGTGAAACAAGTCCACAAACCAAAATATAACCTTAAACCTGTCCCACTAGAATTTTAAAATTATCTCCAGAATAGATTTAAGACATTGAACACTAGTGGTCAAATACCAGATGAGTTATTGGGATGATATTGAAGATATCACCCATGAAAAGAGCAAAAAGGCATTATAAAGACAGACGAAGAAGAAAAGACCAAAATGGATGGCAGAAGAAACTCTGAATATTGCACTAGAGCACCAAGCATCCAAAAAAAAGGGGGGGGGGAGAAATGCAGAAGAGATGAAGAGAAGATTTCAAATGCCTGGCTCAAGAAGACAACACAAAATTTTACAGCAGAATGCACAAAGAACTGGAATTGGAGAACAAAAGGAGAAGAACTTACTTGGCATTTCCTAAGGTGAAAGAATGGAAAATAAATCCAAGCCTGAACTTGCAATACTGGGAGATGCTATGGGGAAAATTTTGAATGATCCAAGAAGAATCAAAAGAAGATTCACAAAATACACAGAGTGACTGTACCATAAGGAGTTAATCAAAACAGAAAAAGTTCAGAAAGTACCATATGGTAAAGAAAGAAGAGGTTCAAGCTTCACTAAAGGTACTGGCAACATATGTCAGGAATGGATGGGATACCAGTTGAACTGTTTCAACTGATTGACATGCAGCCCTGAGTCTGCTCTCCAGTCTATGCCAGGAAATCTGGAGGGCACTTTCTTGGCTGAATGATTAAAATAATATCATTAATATCAAGCAAAATATTGCTGAAAATAATTCAAATCAGCCAGAAGAGTACATTAATAGAGAACTTCCAGAAGTCCAAACTAGATTTAGAAAAGGCCATGATACCAGGTCAGATGGATCCTGGCTGAAAGAAAAGAATGCCAGAAGAATGTCCTTTTATCCTTTATTGACTTTATTGTTATAAAGACATTTGATTGTGTGGATTATAATAAACTATGGCTAAGACTGAGAAATTCTTCTGTATCCACAAATTCCTTTTGGGACAATGACTCTGTATATATTTCCATCTCCTTTAATGCTTCCTGGATACTTTAAATATGCTGCCCCAAACATCTTTAAGTATTGCATTTTGAGACTTAAAATTGTTCTTCAGTTCCTTCATCTTAAGAAATCCTGAGTGAGTTCAGCCCCTTTGATTTTCTGACTGCAGCTCTTTACACATTTCATTATAATATTTTATTATGTCTTCCTGCACTGCCTTTTGAAATCTTCTGTTCAGCTTCAGTGCATGGTTCAAAATTGGGAAGGGTGTATGCCAGGGATGTGTCCTATCTCCATACTTTTTCAATCTATATTCAGAACAGATTATCCAGGAGGCTGGGCTCTATGAGGAGAAATGTGTAAACAGGGTTGGAGGAAGGCTCATCAACAATCTGAGTTATGCAGATGATACGACCCTGCTTGCTGAAACTGAGGAGGACCTGAAGCACTTACTGCAAAAGGTCAAGGACTATAGCCTTCAATATGGACTAAAGCTCAATATCAAGAAAACAAAGATTCTCACCACTGGAAAAATTGACAGTATCATGATAGATATTGACTACATTGAAACTGTTAACAGCTTAAGCTTGCTTGGCTCCACAACCAACACTCTTGATACCAGCAGCCAGGCAATTAAAATAATAATTGCATTGTTGGAGACCTCTCCAAAGTATTGAAGAGAAACTATGTCAGTCTGGAGACTAAGGTGTGCCTGATTCAGGTCATAGTCTTTGCAATTACTTGCTATGCATCAGAAAACTGGACATGACTAGGAGAATTGATGCCTTTGAGCTGTGGTGCTGGAGAAGCATACTGAATATACAATAGACTGCTAGGAGAACAAACAGGTTTCTCCTAGAGAGGGTGAGTCTAGGATGCTCCTTGGAGCTAAGGATTCTGAAGCTTCATCTGATATATTTTGGACATGTTGCAATGAAGGACAAGTCTTTGGAGAGGGACATTATGCTTGGAAGGGTGGAGAGATAGCATAGGAGAGGAAGACCCTCAATTAGATGGATTGATTCAGTGACTGGGTTAAATGGGGATAGTGTGTGTCAGAAACAATAAGATTGCACAGGATAGAGCAAGGTTTTGGGCTGTTGTACACAAGGTCGCTATGAGTCGCAGATGAATTGATGGCACATAACAGCAATAACAACAACACTGAGAAGACCTAGAACAAGAAGATGTTGTCCAAAAGAGCAAGGGAGCATTGCACAATAGCACTAACTCATGCTCTATTCTGTGCCAACCTTATTGTTTCTGACACACTTATACCCAATACCTCAGTCACTGAATCAATCCATCTCATTGAGGGTTTTCCTCTCCTGTGCTTTAAGTCCATATTGAAGGCTACAGTCCTTGATCTTGTGCGGCAAGTGCTTCGGGTCCTCCCAAGTGTCAGCAAGCAGGGTTGTGTCATCTGCATAACACAGACAGTTGATGAGTCTACCTCCAGTCCTGATGCCCCATTTCTCCTCATAGAGCCCAGCCTCCTGGATAATCTGTTCTGCATTAGATTGAAAAAGTATGGAGATAGGACACATTCCTGGGGTACATTTTTCCCCAATTTTGAACCATGCAGTATTCCTTTGCTATGTTCTGATGGGTGTCTCCTCATTCAAGTTTAAGTTTCACATAAGCACAAACAAGTGTTCTGGGATTCACATTCTTCTCAGAGTTAGCCACAATTTGTTGTGGTCCACACAGTCAAATGTCTTTGCATAGTCAATGAAACACAGATAGACATTACTCTGGTACTCCCTGCTTTCAACCAAGATTCATCTAACATTAGCTACAATATCCCTACTACCATGACCTCTTCTAAACCCAGCCTGCACTTCTGGCAGTTCTCTGGATAATTTTTTGGATAATTTTTTTGGATAATTTTTAGCAGAATCTTACTTGCATGTGATACTAATGATACTTTTCGATAATTTCCACACTCTGTTGGATCAACTTTCTTTGGAATGGGAACAAATACAGATATCTTCTAGTCAGTTGGCCAGGTGGTTGTCCTTTAGATTTATTGTGAGCACATCTAGGGCAGCATTTGTTTGTTCAAATATATAAATCTATATACTGTTAATTCCTGGTGCCTTGTTTCTTGTCAATTTTTTTAGAGCAGCTTGAAATTTCTCCTTCATCACCATAGGCTCTTGCTCTTACGTCGTTTCATTAAATCCCTCTGTGTCCGCCAATTTCTTTTGGTCCAATGACTCTATACTCTTTCCATCTTCTTTTAATACTTCCTGGATAATTTAATATTCTTTCTAAAGCATCCTTAAGTATTGCAACTTGAGGCTTGAATTAGTTCTTCAGTTCCTTCGGCTTAAGAAATGGTGAGAATTAGATATACTGCATTGAAGCCAGTTAGGGAGAGAACAGTTTAAAAGTAATATATTTTAGGGCATTATGATTATCATAGGAGTTAGGAATGAGGGTTGTAGAATGGAGTATGCTCGGGATGGGGAGGGTGTGGGGGGATTGTATACCAATGAAGGAGTTTTACTTTTGCTTTTCAAGGAGAAGAGAGAACTGGGGGTGGGGGTGGGGTGGGCAGGGAGAAAAGTGCAACAATGAATGAATGGAAACCCAAAATCTTTGTAAATGTTCATTGAAATTAATATATAAAAAAAGAAATGGTGAACGAGTTTGACCTCTCTGGTTTTCTGACTCCAGCTCTTTGCACATTGCATTATAATACTTTACTTTGTCTTTCTATGCTTCCCTTTGAAATCTTCTGTCCACCTTAATATCTTCATTTCTTCCCTCTGCTTTGGCTTTTGGTGCTCTAGTGCAATATTCGGAGTCTCTTCTGATACCCATTTTGGTGTTTGTCTTCCTTCTCTTTGTAATGACTTTTTGCAGTCTACCTGGATGATATTCTTGATATCCTCACATAATTCATCTGGTCTTCACTCATTAGTATTCAAGGCCTCAAACCTGTTCCTGAGATGGTTTTGAAATTCATATGGGGTAGACTTAAGCTCATCTTTTGGTTCTCATGGATTTTATTTAATTTTCCTTGGCTTCAGCTTCAACTTATGAGTAGTCAGTAGTCTGTTCCACACTCAGCACCTGGCTAGTTTTCACACTGATACTGAGCTTCTCCAGTGGTTCTTCCTACAGATATAATCAATCTGATTCCTATGCATGCCATAAGATAAAATCCATGTGTATATCTTTCTTATAAAATGTATTTGCAATGAATAAATCCTTGATTGTGCAAAATTCTATCATTCTGTCTCCAGCTTCATTTCTGTCACCAAATCCAACTTTTCCAACTACTGATCCTTCTTCTCTATTCCCAACTTTTGCATTCCAGTTACCCATTATTATTAATGCATCTTGATTATATGTTTGATTGATATCTGACTACAAAAGTTGGTAGAAATCTTCTATTTCCTCTTCTTTGCCTCTGGTTGTTGGTACCTATATTTGAATAATAGTAGTCAATGGACTTCCTTATATGCATATGGATAGTGTCATGTCACTCACAATTTACTGTTTAAAATCAGAAAAGTTGTATGTTATAGTTGTATCCTTTATTCTAGTCCATCTCATCACACTATTGCCTAAAATGTTGTTTGTGTGTTCCATTTCATTTTTCACAACCTCTAGTTAACCCACGTTCATGCTTCAAATATCTTATATTCCAATTATTAAAGAATATTTGTTACTATTTTTCCTCATATTTATTGACTTTTAATGTAGACTCTATCTCTAACTATCTGTGTTTCTCAAGTGTTCATAGTGTTTTCAGAGGCCTGTTATTTAACAAGTGGATGGCCATTACTGCTTAATAGTCTGTCTTAATCTTAGAGCTTTACTAAAACCTGTACCCTTGAAATTTGACACATTGGTTTCATAGCTTTTAGAATCACAGCAACCTACAAATTAATTAATACAACAAACTTACAGACAAGTGCTTTACTAATTAGAACAATTAATTCCCCCAATACAACAAACTGACAAATTAATGTTGTACCTCTAACAGCAAATCAGGCACATGAATACATGTGTTACCAGAATTAGCTGAAGCCTGCATCATTGAAGTGTTCTACCTGAGTCTCAAGCCTGACAGGCAGGGCTAATGTCCCAGAGGTGGATATTAAAGGTCACCTGGAAATCACTGGTGTATTTTAGGCATTATTTAAAATAATGACATTTTAAGTGGCCTAGAGGTAAGAAACTGCACTGCAATCTCAAATGTATGTGATTCAAATCCACCAGCTGCTCTGCAAAAGAAGAATGGGTAGACTCCTCCTATGAGGTTTACTGCCTCTGAAAACCCACTGGAGGGTCAGATACAGGTTAGTTCCAACTTGATGGTATGGAACAAACAGCAAGCATTAATGAGTTGAGATGAACTAACTTTGACCACTTTGAATCAGACAATCACCACACTGGGAATGAAAAACAGAGGAAGAACAGTGCTGCATTCATAGTTAAAAAGGCAATTTCAAATTCTATCCAGAAGTACAATGTTGTGAATGATAGGAGAGTGCTCATATGTATAGAAGGATAATCTGCCAATATGACTATT
This sequence comes from Elephantulus edwardii, assembly GCF_000299155.1. Taxonomy (NCBI): domain Eukaryota; kingdom Metazoa; phylum Chordata; class Mammalia; order Macroscelidea; family Macroscelididae; genus Elephantulus; species Elephantulus edwardii. Next base: position 1,099,811 of record NW_006400116.1, read on the forward strand.
ATGCAAATAACACTCCTACAGCTAAAGCCAAAAAAGAGGAAATAGAAAACTTTTATCAAAACTTGAAGTCCAAAATTAACTAACCATGCAATCTAGATGCATTAATGATAAATGGTGACTGGAATACAAAAGTTGGAAACAATAAAGAAGGAATGATAGTTGGAAAGTGTGGACTTGCTGACTGAAATGAGGCTTGACATAAAATTATCAAATTTTGTGTGTTCAATGAATTATTCATCACAAATACCTTTTAAAAAGCCACAAAGAGAGACTCTACACATGGACGTCACCTGATGAACTGCATAAGAAACAGAGGTACATATTTGTGGAAAAGAATTGTTGGAGAAGCTCAGTACCAGCAGTTAAAATCAAGCCAGGGCAGGTTGTGCAGCAGACCATCAGTTACTCATGTGCAGGTTCAAAATGAGGCTGAAGAAAATGAAAATAAATATGAGAACCAAAATATTATTTTAAAAAATATTCCTAAAAATATTCCATTTATTTAGCAAAATACAATTTTGAGTTTATCCCACCTCAGTTTAAAAATCAAGGCTATCATCCGTGAAGAAAGCAAAGTGTCATTGCAAAGGCAGAAGAGAAAGAAAAACAAAATGAATGTCAGAAGAGACTCTAGAAATTGCACTGAAGCTTCAAGAAGTCAAAACAAAGAGAAAAGATGCTGAAGTAAAAGAACTGACAGAAGATTTCAAAGGGCAGCTTGAGAAGACAAAGCAAAGTGTTGTAATAGTATGTGCAGAGAGCTGGAACTAGAGAATAAAAAGGAAAGAAATGACTTTGCGTTTCTGAAGCTGAGAAGACTGAAATACAAAGGTAAGCGTTTAGTTGAAATATTGAAGGATGCTTTGGGAAATATGTTGAATGATCCAGAAAGCACCAAAAGAAGATGGAGGGAATACACAGAGTCACTGTATCAAAAATAATAGAAAGACATTGAAAAATTTCAGAAAGTAACATACGAACAAAAGCCAATGGTAATGAAAGAAGAAGGTGAGCAGCACTGAAGGCACTGGAAAAAAAAATTGCTCCAGGAATTGATGGGAATATTGATTAACATATTTCAACAGATGCAGGCCTGGATGTGATCATTATGATAAGCCAGGAACAGTTGTGTGGTCAATTGACTGGAAGTAATTAATATTTATTCCATTCTCAATAAAGGTGGTCCAAAAAATAATAAAAATGGCTAGAATGGTATATATATATATATATATATATATTTGTCAGAAGTTCAGGTGGGGTTTAGAAGAGGCTGTTGCACCAGGGATATAATTTTCTCATGTCAGATGGCTCCTGCCTGAAAGCAAAGAACACCAGAAGAATGTCTATCTGTGCTTTATTGGCTACGCGAAGGCATTCAACACTCTGTGGATCACAACAAATTATGGCTAACATTAAGAAGAATGGGAATCCCAGAGCACTTGGTTGTGCTCATGTGAAACCATTGTGCGAAAAGAGCAAGGGAATACTACATGCTTTAAAATTAAGAAAGGAGTGTGTCAGGATTGTATTCTGTTGCTATATCTATTCACTCTGTATGCTGAGCAAATTATTCCAAAAGCTACACTTTACGAAGAGGAATTAGATCAGAGAAAGACTCATCAATAATCTGTGTCATGCTGATGACACCACATTGCTTGCTGAAAATGAGGAGAGGATTGAAGTATTTGCTGAAGAATACCAAGAAATGTATCTCAACATCAATAAAAAGAAAATTCTCACCATTGGACCAATAGACACATAATAGATAGAGAAAAGATTGAAACAAGTTGTCAATGATTTCATCTTACTTGGATCCCCAATAAGTATATTTGGTACCAACAAAAAAGCAAACAAATCAGTCTTCAGGTGGAGGGTCACAAAGAAGAGAAATATCCTCCACTAGATAAACTGACATGGTGACTTGTAATTGAGATGTTGATTGACAATGGGCTCTCTTGTGTCAGGAGGTGTAAGGATGGCTCATGAAAGGACAGGGTTCAGATCTGTTGTTCATAGGGTTGCTATGGGTTGTACTTGACCCAGCAGCACCTAATAACAACAGTAACAACAACCAGCAGACAGGAAATCAGGAGATGTATGGAACTAGTAAAGTCTGCAAGTGAGGACCTCACTAAATTATTGAGGTGCAATGATGTCCGTTTGAGGACTTAGATGCATCTGATCAGCACCTGACAGCTGGACAATAACTAAGGATGACAGAAGAAGAAATGATGCCATTGAGCTATGGTGTTGAAGAAGAGTACTGAACATCCCATGGCCTGCCAAAAGTACAAAAAAATACATGTCTTGGAGAAAGTACAGCCATAGTGCTTCTTAGAGGCAAAGATGATAAAGCTTTATCTCACATATTTGGAGTATGTTTCTAGAAGAGGTTATTCCTTAAAGACGACATCATGCTTTGGAAGATGGGTGGGGGGTGGCAAAAAAAGGGAAGATCCTCAACAGATGAATTGGCCCAGTGACAAGTTGCAATGAGCACTAATGTGTCAGAAATTGTGAGGATGGCACAGGATAGGACAGGGTTCAGATCTGTTGTTTATGGGATCATTATGGTCATATTTGACTCAATGACACTTAACAATGACATTCTTTCTGTATCTTAGGCAAATTATTTGAGAAGCTGGACTCAATGAAAAATAATGTGACATTGGGATTGGAGGAACATTCATCAGTAACAACATGTGTAATGCTGAATGTGTTTGCTGAAAGTGAGGGTGACTTGAAGTGCTTTTGAAGATCAAAAACTGCAACCTTCAATATGCACTTCATCTCAACATAAAAAGATAAAATTCTCACCACTGGACTAATAAGCAGCATCATGCTATATAGAGAAAAGATTGGAACTGTCAATGATTTTCTCTTGCTTAGATCCATAATTAACACACTTTGTGTAAAATAATCAGGATATATATATTGTATTGAGCAAGTCCTCTCTCATAAACCTCTCCAAATTACTGAGGAACAATGATATAATTTTGAAGACTAAGATACTACTTATTCATGCTATGGTCCTTACCATCACTTGCTATGCTTCTGCTAGCTGCACAGTAACTAAAGATGACAGAAGAATGGGAGCCTTCCCTCTGTGGTGTTGGATAAGAGTACTAAATACCCATGGACTGCCAAAAGAAAAAAAAAACATATATGTCTTGGAGAAAGCACACAGAATGCTTCATGGAGGCAAAGATGATAAAACTTTGTTTCCCATACTTTGCGCATGTAGATAGGAGACTATTTCTTGGAGGAGGATATCATTCTTGGATGGGAAAGTGGAGGACCAGCAGAAGAGAGAAAGATCCTCAGTCAGATGAATTGACACTGTGGACAGCAATGATGAGGATGATACAGGATCGGACAGGGTTCAGAACTGTTGTTCACAATGTTACTATGAGTTGTAGTCAACACAGTGACACTTAACAACAACGAGCTCATGTGCAGACCACCATTCTAAATTAAAAACAAAAAGCCCTGCACCTACTGCTATTCGGAGGAAGGAAAAAAAATGTTTGAGATCAAAATAGCACCACACAAACACTCCTCAGTCATAAATATTTTTCACAGACTGCTATCGACTTCTTTAGGTATCAGGGACAAACCCACTAGACTTGTTTAAGAAGTTGAGACTTGTTTGAAGAAGCTAAGAGGCGTTGTTTGATTGATTGAATAATTGTTTGATTGATTGAATAATTGACTGAATTAGGATTCTCTGAAAATATGTGTAATAAATACTAGTCCTTGAGGCTTTAGGAATAATCACATTTGGGAATAGGTTGTTTGTTATGGTAATAAACCTAGATTATTATAAGTCCATATCTTTGAAATTTAAAAGAGACGAAACAAAACTAAGAAATAGAAATAGGAAGATTGATGTCAAGGTACACAGATATCTCCAGGGAACCAGGAAACACATTGAAAGACAAGGACCAGAGCCCAAAGCCACCAGGAAAAACTTAGAACTCTGAGTTTAGATTTACAACTCCCTTAACTATAAGAAAATAAACTAAGGCAGGTTGTAACACACTTGTCCCAGACTGGAAATGCAGACTGGAGGTTGTGCTGTAATATAGTAGGACCTCCCCAAGAAGAAATGAGGCCAAGGCATTTGTCATCTTCAATTTACCCCAATGCACCAAGTTCTCTTGAGATTTTAAGGCATTATGTCCACATGTCTTTGCTCCATATCTGTCACCCAAATTATAAATCCCTCATTGAAACTATTTATTTCTTTATAAAAAATCCTTATGGAATATTAATCATATAATCCATTTTAGTCTCATCTACACTCAAGATTTGGATACATTTCTAATTATATCTTAACAACGCATTTTCAAAAGACAAAATGGAGAGGAGAGAAACAAGTGAGATTACTCCTGTCATCATCAGAGAAAGTGTATGCTGAAGAAGAGTGTCACATATTTCCGCATCAACTGCAGTCCCTTTTCTCTCACAAACTAAAAATCCTGAAACTACATCCATTTCAGCATACTCCAAAGCCCTACATTCCCAGTGGAGGAAGATTGGTTTGTTCTAAGAAGCCCTGGTAACAAAGTATGAATGAAGCTATTAGTCTGGTAAGAGAAAGGTCAGTGGTTCATATCCACCATCCACCAGACTGATTGGCAATCTCCTTTTCCAAGGTTTGTGGTGGTTTAGGGTTGATGGAGTGTTACTATGAGTTGGAATTGATGGCCACGGGTAAGGAGTAAAAAGTATGGACTTCATTTCAGAAAGACTTGGGATTAAATCCTTAACAAATTTTAGTTGGGCTCTATCTGACACAATTTCCTCCTCAGCACTGTAGGGTCATTAGAAGATTAAACAAGAATGCATATAGGAAGTTTAGCACAAGAAAGTGCCAGCTAATAGCAATCATTGTATTTTGTAACAGTGCCTTGGTGGTGGGTCTTGCAGAGTTTTGAAGGGAAGGCATGAGTGTTCACTGAGTGTTTCTCCTGTTTACTGAGTTGGTCGCATACTTGCAAGGGGCTCCAGGCCTTGGACGAAGGCAACCAGGGGGGGGGGTACTCCCCCTGCTCCACCCATGCTTTCCCCAGAGCAACAAGTTCCCTCCTGCAGGACCCGCCCGCGCGCCACTGGCAAACACAGACCAGACCTCTGTCACACTCGCTGGCAAGCCTATTTGGGGCCAAAATCTCAGCAGCTGCCTACGCCCTAGGAGGTGGAGGAGCATGAAGGAGTACTCTCGCGGCTGCCAGAGGCGGGAGGCGAAGAAGATTCGCCAGAAGGGGCTTGAGGAACCCCAGTCCACGCTGCCCTTGAAAGGCAAACGCAGCACCCAGAGTCACTCAGCACACATTAAGTCCCGCGCCTCCCAGCTGTGCCTCCTGGGACCAGGAGAAGATTAATAAGGTCAGGAAAGCCACTGACCTCCACTCACTCCTTTGGAAGTCATATTGCTCCCTTAAGTCCCCTGGATTCTTCTTAGATCTTCATCTTATCTCTACATCAAGTCCCCTAAAACACCCAAGGTTCTTGGCACGCTATTTTCCAGGAAGAGCAAACACCTCCGCCTCCGCCTCCCGCACAGCACCCTGCCATACACTCTCGCGCCCCAACTCTGGGTTCCCGGGAATCTCCTTGGGATTCCTGGGGTGTTCTAGGCTGGAAGCTTCCTCTGGTTGCCCAAACAATTAAATGCGAACAACTTCTTAAAACAAGAATCTCCATGATCCCATGGGGAAAGCAAGATGACCGCCAACATTTCAAGAGAGGACATCCGAATTCTCTGTAGGGGATGCTCCACAAAATCCTGCCACCAGGCTGAGCTTCCACAGCTGGAAGTTGAGAAGTGGGAACCAAGACCAGCGCGCTCTGAGGTGGGTGGTGGGATGAAGGCGCTCAAGTTCTGCCGTATTATAGAGTGAGAGACTTTGTAGTCTCAGAGACTTGAAGCTCAGGATCTGTGGTGGCTGGAAGAGGGCGGGACTGTCCCTGGGGAGGAAGTCTTGCTGGCTCTGGGTCTGAGAAGCACTGAACTGCACTGCACTGTGCAAGGAGTGAGCTTTGAGCGTCCAAAAGACCCTTTCTCCAGGGGTTGTGGGTGGGGGAGGCATCCTGGCAAAGTAGCCAAGGCCAAGCTAAGCTATTTACTTCTCTCTCCAATCTAAGAACTAGGTACCTCTGACAGTTGTCTGGGCGCACAACATAATTTGAAATTTTCACCCAGGCACAGAGTGATAAATCATTTTTATGACCTTACTAGTACAATCTGAAGGACATTTTAATTACATAACCCGTGAAAGATCACCAGAAGCAATGTCGTGTTAAAAAGCTGATGGCAGAATATCTGCAGCGCACGAGAGCGAAAACTTGCAAGTCTGCAATGAGATTGCGCAGGGCTGCCCCCGTTTTGGAACAGACGAAATGCAAGGGAGACCTTACCTTTCGGACTCCAAAGCCGTGCTCTGCTGCAACTTGACGAGCTTCTTCCTCTCCCCCTTTATGCAACTCCACGAGAAAATGATTCGTGAAGACTGGTCTTTCGGCAGATGCAAAAACCATGACACAGAAGAGGAGCCCAGCGGCCGCCTTCCATTGGGAGACACAGCCTCCTGTCATTTTTCTTCGGGAGTGAAAAGTGAGGCTGGAAGGCGCGCAGGCTGGAGAAGACCCGGACGGGAGATGCAAATGAAAAAGAAGAAAACACTGTATTAAAAATAAGTATATATATATATTTAACTATGCAGAGAAAAAGACTAGTTAGCTTCAAAAGCTCCAAATCAATGTGTTCTCCTCCAGCCTGGTGGCTGGCGGGGAAGCCGTGTAGTCAGGCGCTCCAGATCGCCGGCAGGGGTGCGAATGTGGGAGCTGTGTGTATCTGGAAGAAAGAGCGAGTATATGTGTTTGATGCTAAATCTGCATTTTTCAGCTCCTCCTCAGCTCCAATTCTACAGGGGCTGGAGGAGAGCACTAGCCTGGTGACGTGCCTCCGCCAACGGCCAATGAGAACCGGGAAAGCGTCCAGCCCCGCCCCTGCCCAGGAGGTCTCGCCGCAGGTCTGTGCTGGCTGGGGCGCCTCGGACCTGCGCCCCTGCCCCTTCAGCACCCTGGAGAGCGCCTCTGGCTCTGGCCGGCCCGCCCGGGTGCTGTCCCCGCCCCCTCCGCAGCGTGCAGCCGTGCCCAGTGATGTCATTGTTTGTGGAAATCTGGAGCCCCAGGAAAGGGAATACCGAGATCTCTGCTCCAAGGAACTGGGACACCGGTCTTTCCCTATTCTACTCCCTTCCTTATTTCTACTGCCAAATGTCTGGACCTCTCTGCTTCTCTCGCCTTTTTTCTCTTACACACAAATGCCACACAGGGCCCACTGGTCTTCCTCCCAACAAGCCAAATATTAACCCTTCCTCTCACCACTTTGGGTAAATCTCAGAGATTTACTCTAACCTCTGTGCGGACTGTTTTGCGATAGAGTGCAGGGATGAGGGACCAGCTTTTTCCCTTTTTAAACAAACAAACAAAAAGGTTCCTGCAAGTCCAGCACTAAACAGCCAAGCAGAGCAAGAGAGTAAGCTCACTTCCTTCAACAATCATGACTAAATGACACCTCTCCATCTGGCTATTCCACCTAGGCTGTCCTCAGGAAGGGACTAGGCCAGGATTGACACTCCTCAAGCTGCTTTCTCAGACTTAAAGATAGGGAGAGGAGCACAAGGACAGTGAAGTGAGCCTCTGAGCCAGAGGAAGATGCAGTCACTGATGCCAGGCTCCAGGCCAAGTCTCGCGCTGAGTGCCCTTGGCTGGGGGCAAATTCAGACCAACTGGCAGGAGTCAATTAAGCTACCTGGTTAAGGAACATACACTTGCTATCTTGACTTGGCCATCTGCTGACTACTGACTTTTTCCTGACCTAGTGAGAGGGAGCAGGACATGATGTCTATAAAGAAATCAGGAAATTGTTTTCAAGCAACCCAACTATTGTTGAGTTACAGAGGATTTACATTGATCTCCTTTATTATTGAGCTCCAAGAGTTCCAATTTTTTCTTACTTGATTAAGAAGTAAGACATCTGTTCTTAGCGACTAAAGTATATGCAGTACAGATAGGAAGGCAACAGAGATACAGAGACTGAAAATGGAGGTGCAGAAAGTAACATTGTAAATAAAACATATTTGCAAGGAACCTTGGTGGTTTACTGAATTAACTATTGGACTATGTAAAAGGAGCAGATACAACATGAAAGTGGCTGAGTCTGACTTCTGTCTGCTTTGTAAAGAGGAGCTGTCCCCTTCAAGAATAGCCATTTGTTAAACTGAGATCAAGCTTAGAAGCCCTAGTCTATGGTATAAAGAGACTTCCAAATAAAGCCAGAAATGCACAATCTGAAGAGGATAAAATTGATGAACAGGACCTTCAAAAGATGAAATACCTGTGCGCATCAAAAACTTTTATCAACCGGCTGAAAAGAAAACCTATTGACTGGGTTGCAAGCATTTGGCAATGCCATCTCAAACAAGAGTCTCGTATTAAAAATTTGCAGAATGCCCCTGGACCTCCACAAGAAAAAAAGACTGATAACACAATTACAAAATGGGCAAAAGAATTTTCACAGAGGAAGATATTCGAAAGGCCAACAGACACATGAAAAAATGCTTCAAATCACTGGCAATAAAAGAGATGCAAATCAAAACCACAATGAGATACCATCTCACTCCAGTAACAATGACAAAGATTAACAGGACAGCAAGTACAAATGCTGGCGAGGATATGGTGAACTAGGAACTCATGTATTGTTGGAGAGATTGTAAGATGGTGCAACCATGGAGAGGATGTGGTGAGCTAGGAACTCTTATATATTGTTGGTGAGATTGTAAAATGGTGCAACCATTCTAGAAGGCAGTCCTGTGCTTCCTCAAAAAGCTGAACAAAGAAATTGCATATGACACAGCTATTCCACTGCTTGGAATATACCCTGAGAAACTGAGAACTGTGGCACAAACGGAGACTGTACACCAATGGTCATAGCTGCATTATTCACCATCACAAGAACAGGGAAACAACCCAGATGTCCAACCAAAATTGGATAGATTGAGAAATTATGGTGCATTTATATAATGGAATGCCTGAGGCAGATAGGAGCAATGATTTTGTAAATTATTACCTAGCTTGGGAGGGACTGGAGAGCATTTTGAGTGAACGGATTCAATCCTACAAGGACAAATATTATATAAAGCCATTATTGTAGCATGAGTTTGAGGATACAAAGGAGTGGGGGCTGTGGTGGAAACAGAGGGATGAGGATGTATAGGGCAGGAGGATGAATTAATCATGGCGCTGTACAGTTTGATGGAGGGAGTGAGGAAACTTGGAAGGACATGTCCTGAAAAACAATCAATTCTAATTTTGTAAATAAACTAGTATTATTTTTTAAAAAGATGGGGGGAAATATCCATTTGTTGTTGTTGTTGTTATGTGCCATGGAGTCACTTGTGACTCATAGGGAACATATGTACAAAAGCTGTGATGTCTCTGACAAATCTACCCCCATTACCCTAGTCATTGAGTCAATCTATCTCATCCAGGATCTTCCTCTCTTGCGCTGTCCCTCTACCTTTCCAAGCAAAATGTCCCTTTTTTAGGACTGGTCCCTCCTTGCAACATGCCCAAATTATGTCAAGTAGAGCTTCAGAACACTTGTCACCAAGGAGTAGGCTGGTTTCATCCTCTAGGATGAACCTCTTTGTTCTCTTAGCAGTCCATGGTATATTCAATACTCTTCTCTAGCACCACAGCTCAAAGGCATAAATTCTTCTTCTGTAATCCTTAGTCATTGTACAGCTTTCTGATGCATAGCTTAGTCTCTGGACTGACATTGTTGCTCTTCAGAATTCTGAAGAAGTCCCTGACAACAGATTTTCCCATTGCAATTCATCTTTTAATTTTCTGTCTGTTGGTACCAAGAGTGTTGATTGTGGAGCCAAGCAAGCTGAAGCTGTTAACAATCTCAATCTCTTCACTGTCTATCATGATGCTGTCAATCAGCCTAATGGTAGGAATCTGTTTTCTTGAGGTTGAGCTTCAATTCATATTGAAGGCTGTAATCTTTGACCTTCTGCAGCAAATGCCTCAGGACTTCCTGTTTCAGCAAGCAAGCATCTGTATAACACAGGTTGTCTATAAATTTTCCTCCAATCCTAATGCTACATTCCTCCTCATATAGCCTCACCTCCTGGATAATCTGTTTTAAATATGGATTTAAAAGTCATGGAGATAGATGCAACCTGGGGACACACCTTTTCTGATTTTGAACCTTGCAGTGTTTCCTTTCTCTGTTCTCATGACTGCTTCCTAGTCAAGTATATTGTTGTTCTTATATAGCATCAAGTTGCCTATGACCCATAGCAACCCTATGTCCAGCAGCACACTGAAACCTGCCCTGTCCTGAGTCAGTCTTCCTGATTTTGACACACCTAACCCCATTGCCCCAATTACTGTATCAATCCATCTCACCCTGGGTCTTCCTCCCCTGCGCTGCTCCTCTATCCTTCCAAGCATGATAGCCTTCTCCAAAGATTGGTCCCTCATGGCCATGTGCCCAAAATATGTGAGATGGAGTTTCAAAATCCTAGTCTACAAGGAAAAACTTAGTTTCACTCTCTCCAAGACAGTCATATTTGTTAATTTCTCAGAAGTACAATCAAGTATTTTGGGATTCCCATTCTTCTCAGAGTTAGACACAGTTTGCTGTGATCCACAGTCAATAAGTAAAAAAAAAAACTATAAAAAAAATAACTGTTTGGTCAGATACATCACTCTAAATGCTCCTGCACCTATTTCTGTAAATCATTGTGTCCATTAATTCTTTTTGAGTCACAGACTTTACTCACAGTTGTGGGGTTTGTTAGGGAAATTGGTTGGAGAGTGAGAGAGATAAAGTATATCATACAATGCAAATCCAAATTTATTCTGGCAATTCCAAGCCAGATTAACAACAAAACACAATACCTCAATTAGTGACAGCTGGGTTTAGCAGAATAGATTTAAAAAGCCTCTGGTTTTCTCAATCATCCAGTCAACTTTACCTCAGAATAGTTATCTCAGCTTTTTCTTCAATCATCTGGCAGGGAAAACTTAACTCTGGCATAAATGTAAGTTCCTCTGGTTACAGTTTGTCACAGTATCTTCACAGCAGTGCCAAAGTCTCTCCACCACCAACACCAAGGTACCTCACAGTGTAGAAAGTTCTCTCTTTTACATTGGTCCCACAGTTGTTGATGATTTGCAAGACCATATGTCCACAGTTAAGATCACTGGAGACTATGCTCTTTTATCCCAATAGGGGCTAACATAATGGTGAGAAAAGCCAGTTCTTAAGGTTTCTCACACCACAGCCAACTCACTGACTTTTCTAGCCATTATCTATCATTATGTGAAGGGTCAACCTTCCTTTTGCCATCATCTATATTCATGGACATCTTCTAATCTATTGACTATACAGCCATCCTCCAAATTTCCTGGCATAGACTACTGAGTGCATCCAAGGCTGCATCTGTTAATTGAAACAAGTCAGTTGGTATCCCATAGATTCCTGGGGCCCTATATTTTTGCAAATGACTTCAATGCAGCTTCCACTTATTCTTTCATAACGTTTAGCTCCTGTGCATATAGTACTTCCTGAAATTTTTCAGTGGCAATCAATTTTTTTTGGTACAATGACTCTGCGTATTCCCTCCATTTTCTTTTTATGCCTTTTGGGTCATTCAATATATTGTTTATAGCAACTTTCAACATTGTGACACAAGGCTTAAATTTGTTTTTCAGTTCTTTAAGCTTAAGAAATGCAGAGCAACTTTTTCCATTCCACTCTCCAATTCCAGTTCTCTGTGCATTCCATTATAATACTTTGTTTTGTCCTCCTGTGCTTCCCTTTGAAATTATCTATTCAGCTCTTTCACTTAGACATGTTTTCCTTTAAATTTGGCTTCTCAATGTTCCAGAGCAATAGTTAGAGTCTCTTCTGACATCCATTTCAAATTTTTCTTTCTCCTCTGTTTTTGTAATGACTTCTCTTTCTTCATGGATGATATCCTTGATATTGTACCACAATTCATCTGGTCTTTGATCATTGGTATTCAATGCCTCAAATCTATTCTTAAGATGATCATGAAATTCCAGTGGAATTGATTCATGATCATACCTTGGTTTCTGTGGACTTATTTTAATTTTCTTCAGCTTCAATTTTAAATTGCATATGAGTATTTGATGATCTGACCCACAGTCTGCCCCTGCTTAGTTTTGAGTGCTGATATTGAGCTTCTCCAATGATTTTTTTCCCACAAATATAGTCAGTCTGATTCTTATGCAGCCCATCAGGTGAAATCCACATGTAATGTCATCATTTGTGTCCTTTAGAAAAAATATTTGTAATGAATAAATCATTGTAAATATAAAATACAATCAATTTCCAACTTCATTTCTATCACCAAGCCCATATTTTACAACTACTGTTCCTTCTTCACTGTTTCCTCTTTTGCATTCCAGTCAACAGTTACCATTAAAACATGTTCAGTCAGTTTCAGATCACAAAATCTGGTAAAAATTCCCAGTTTCTTTCTCTTTGGCACTAGATGTAGGCACATGTACTTGAGTAACAGTTGTGTTAACAGTTCTTCCTTTCATGTGTATGGATACTACCCTATCAATGATAATATTGTATTTCAGGATAGAACTTTAAATTGACTTCTTGATATGAATACAATAACATTCTTCTGTTTTTCATTCCCTGCCTAGTATGTCATATAATTATCCAATTCAAAGTGACCACTTCAGCAACCTTGTTTGCTTAAAGTGAAGAGGACTTGAAGCACTTGTTGCAAAAGATCAAGGAATGTAGCCTTCAGTATGGACTGTGTCTCAATATCAAGAAAATATAGATTCTTAGCACAGGCCCAATAGACAGTGTCATGATGGATAGAGAGGAGATTAAAACTGCCAAAAGGTTCATCTTGTTTGCATCCACAATTAACAGCCTTGATATGAGCAGTCAGGAAATAAGGAGACACATTGCAATGGGAAAATCTGCAGTTAGAGACCTTTCCAAATTATTGAGGAGTAGTGATGTTAGTTTGAGAACTAAGGTGTTCCTGATTCAGGTCATAGACTTTCCAATTACTAGCTATGCATTTGAGACATGGATAATGAAAAAGGATGACAGAAAAAGAATTGATGCCTTTGAGCTGTGGTGTTGGAGAAGAGCATTGAGAATCTCATGGATGGCCAAGAGAATGAATAGATATGTCGTGGCTAGGGTGCAGCTGGAGTGCTCTTCGGAGACAAGAATGATGAGGCTTTGCCTCACATACTTAGGACATATTTCTAGGTGGTGCTATTCCTTGGGGAGGGACTTGATGAGAAGGATGGAGGTTCAGTGAAGGAAAGGAAGACCCTCAACCAGTTGGACTGACAAGGTGTCTGCTGAAATGGGCTATTGTGTATCAGGAAGTGTGAGGATTTTCCAACTCCTATCAAACCAATACTCTAAGGAAAAAAGGATGTCTTATAGACCAATTCTCTTGAGAGCTGAAAAAGGGATACAGGGGCACAGGGTCATGAGTGTCTCTCTGAAAAGGCCAGAGGGAGTGAGAACAGCACAGCTCCTTACAGCCCAAGAGCAGAAAGCAGATGAAGACTCTCTAGTCTAACCTCTAGAGGCACACCAGAAGAAAGGAGTTTGCTCATTAACTGTTGACACAGATTTACTCCATGTGGTACTGAGAATGGGGTTTATTAGGGAAATAAGGTGGAGAGTGGGGAAGGCAAAGAATATCACCCAATGCAAACACAGCTTTTAGTTCAGCAGTTCCAATGCATAATTCCTCAATTAGTCCAGGCTCAGATTTCAGTTCAGCAACACAAGTTCAAGAAGCCACTGATTTCCTCAATCATCTAATAAGGTGGCCTCAGAATAGTTATAAGTCAGCTTCTCCTTAATTTTATGGTTGTTG
>NW_006400116.1:1115737-1116338 GCF_000299155.1 Elephantulus edwardii
CTATTTCTTCTTCTTTGGCTCTGGTTGTTGGTGCATATATCTGAATGATAGTGGTATTTACTAGATTTCCTTGTAAGCATATGTAATCCTGTCACTCACAATGTTGTACTTCAAGATGGATCTAGAAATTACTTTTTTTACTATGAAGGCAACCCCATTTTTCTGACCTTTACCTCACAGCTCCTCTCGTTACACCTTGCCACAGTTTCTCCACAGCAATGCCGTGATCTCTCCACCATCATTACCTGGGTCTCATTCTCACCATGGTCTTGTTCCAGTCTTCCTGAAGTTTTGCTACCCTGTGTGGAAAGCAGTCTCTCTCTTATCCTAGTCCCACAGCTATTGATGATTTGTAAGATCATGTGTTTGCAAAGGTAGCTGCAGGAGAGTAGACTGCCTCATCTTTGTTTGGAGTGGCCCTTCTGTTCAACACAGACATTCTGTTTTTTATTATTAAATTTTATTAGTTTTAATGAACATTTACAGGGATTTTGGATTTTCATTTCTTCATTGCTGCACCATTCTTTCTACCCTCCTCATGTGTTTGCAAAGGTAGTTGCAGGAGAGTAGACTGCCTCATCTTTGTTTGGAGTGGCCCTTC
>NW_006400116.1:1116438-1116964 GCF_000299155.1 Elephantulus edwardii
CTAAGGTGCCCTGGTGGCATAATGGTTTTTGTGTTGAGTTACTAATCAAAGGGTTGGTGATATGAATTCACCAACTACCCTGTGAGAGGATTCTGTGAGTCAGAATACATTTCCCAGTAATGCATTTGGTTTTGGTTTTCTATTTCATAAAAACAAATATTCACTTACTGCATTGATTGATCACACTATTTACAGAGCTAACATAGTAAGTTTTCTTGGAGCCTCTTCAAACACTGCCAAATAAAATGTGAGTATCTCTAAAAGTATGAAAACTATATTCTATTATCATCATAATAACCTTAACAGATTGTGTTATTTAATTCCTTTAAAACAAAGTAAGTGAGGTACAGAGACACATCCTTGGGAAAAACGTTCATCAAAGGGATAGCCCTATTCTGGATCCCTCAGTTTTTTGCTCAAAGACTCATTTCGAATATACCCTGAAGAGACCATAGCTGACATCCAAGCAGATATATGCACACCCATGTTTATGGCAGCTTTGTTCACAATAGCAAGGAGTTGGAAA
>NW_006400116.1:1117760-1122934 GCF_000299155.1 Elephantulus edwardii
ATGACAGAGTCAAAAAGAAAAGATATTTTTCTTCATTTTATGTAGTGCCACACATTACTCCAGCCTGGTCTGCTAGTTTGATTTTAACATCAGGTTTTCTAACTCCATGACTTTCTTTCTTTAAGACTCTCTTCCCTATTCATCTCACCCTTATTTTAGATCTAAGTACTAGAATAATTTATCTTTCCTTGTATTGCTTTATCAGAAAAATGACACCAAATGTGAAAATTACATTAGATAGAATCACAAAAGTACATTTTAAAATGCAGTAAAAGAGATATAAGTATTTAGAATAAACAGATCTGAAGAGCATCAGACAAGTCAGTTTAGAAAATTACAGGTTTTGGGAAACAGCACTTGTAAGGTAACTAAATCTTTCTGAAGATGAACATGAAATTACTATCAATTCAGAGTATTCTTTTTCTGAAACAACAAAGACATATCTCATTATTTAAATTACAAAGATAAAATGCTAGTAAATGTTGAGATTTATATACACACTTAAAATAATTAAAACCAGGTCTTGTAGAGATTTTTGTTGTTCGTTGTGTGTCTTCCAGTTGATTTTGATTCATAGAGACCCAGTATGAAAGAGCAGAACTGCCGCATGAGGCTTTCTTGTTTGTACTTATGATATGACTGAAGAAGTTGAGTAGATCTTTCTTCCATAGATATGCTTGGTGGATTCTAAGTATCAAACTTTTAGGTAGCAGCAAGGCTCCTTAGAAACTTTTAAAAGGCATTGTTTCTCAAATAAAAATCGGATCTTCTCTTTATGGAATGAAGACCCTAAAGGAGATGCATTGTCAAAGTGACTGACAAAATGATGGATTTAAACACAGCAGAGATTGTGAAGATGGTGCTGAGTCAAGAAAGATTTTGATCTCTTATACATGAGCCTCTAAGAGTTTGAGGTTGACTCAATGGCATCTAACAGCAAAAATAACTTGATAAATCAGTAAAATTTCACAGTCACAAGACTCCAGTCACCTCAAATATATTTCAAGGGAGAGCGCCAAGTGCAGATTATCAGGTCAAAGACTATCTTCCTCTGGAGGATGTTAATAGTCCTAGGAAATTTTCAGAATATTCATTTGACCATTAGGGGAAAAGATTTTAAGTTTTTGTTGATTTCTCTTAAATTAGGTAGAACATAATAAGAATAAAGTTATTGCAATTGAAGGTCAAATATAGAGCCCTGTTAAAAGTAAGGGGGACCTTGCAATTTCTGTTGCATTTATTCTGGACAATGTAATTCTATTAAATCTACTTTCACTGAGGAGGCAATAATTCTCTAACTCTTTCAAGAAGATTGATCTTAATTTACCATTTAATAGGTTTTTAATAGGTTTTGATAAGATATTGGACTTAATATTGGTTAATTATCTTATCCAGATAATATTTATTTTTCCAGTACTTCAATTATCAACCATATTTAACAATAGTTTCATGTTTTTGGTTGCACTGAGATCATCTGCTATCAAGGACCACTCCAAGTTAGATATTAAGTAGTAACTATGTCAGTTTAAAGATAAAAGTACACCTAACCTAATTCAAGCCATGGTATTTTTCTATTATTTCCTATGCATCTGACATGACCGTTGAGTTGTGGTGTTGGAAAAACATACTTAATACCCTATGGACTGTCATAAGGACAAATAAATATATATCAGAGAAAGTGCAACCAGAATACTCCTTAGAGGTAAAAATGGAAGAACCCAAAGAAGATGGAAGGAGTACACAGAATCACTGTACCAAAAAGAATTTTGTTGATCAGGACAAAATCTATATTTAAGAAGCAATGGCAATGAAGGAGGAAGTTCAAGTTGCTCTGAAGGAATTGGTGAAAAAAATAAGGTCCCAGCAATTGATGGAATAACAATTGACATATTTAACAAACAGATGAGGCACAGAGACTTGTACGCCAATGTTCACAGCAAGTTATTCACTATAGCAAGAACATGAAAACAGCCCAAATGTCTAACCACAATGGAATGGGTTGAGAAATTATGGTACATTCACACAATGGAATACTATGCAGCATACATGTGCAATGATTTTTGTAAATTACTACCTAACATGGGAGGGACTGGAAAGCGTTATGCTAAGTGAACTAATTCAGTCTCCTGAAACTAAATACTGTATAGGACCATTATTGTACAATAAGTATGAAAATCCAAGAAGGGTGGGGGGAATGTTACTTAATCATAGAGTCACACAAATTGATGGGTAGAGGGAGGAGTGAGGAAAGGAAAGGGGAAAGAGCTGGTGGTGTGAAAAACAATGCATGCAAACTTTATGAACTTTGTAAGTAAACCTGTATTAAATAAAATAAAAAAATTATAAAACAAAACAGATGATTGCAACCTTCAATATGGATTGAAGCTCAATATTAGAAAACAGTTTTCACTACTGCCACTGGGTCGATAGGCAGAATCATGATTGATAATGAAGTGACTGAGATTGTAAACAACTTTAGTTTGCTTGGCTCCGTTGTTAGAGACCTCTCCAAAGTATTGAAGAGCAATGATATAAATCTGAAGACTAAAGTAAGCCTGATATAGGCCATGGTTTTTGCAATCACTTGTTATGCATCAGAGAGCTGGACAATGACTAGGGATGATAGATGGAGAATTGATGCCTTTGAGCTGTGGTCCTTGAGAAGAGTATTGAGTATGCACATGGGCTGCTAAGTGAATGACCAGGTTTGTCCTGAAGAGGATTAAACCAAGCTTCTCCTTGGAGGCAAGGATTCTGAAACTTCATCTGATATACGCTGGTCATGTTGCAAGGAGGGACCAGTCCTTGGAAAGGGACATCATGCTTGGAAGGACATGTGGAGGGACAGCTCAGTAGTGGAAGACCCTCAATGAGGTGGATTGATTCTGTGGCTAGGGTTATGGGGGTAGATGTGTCAAAGACAATAAGATTGGCACAGGATAGAGCAGGGTTTAGAGCTGTTGTACATAAAATCACTATGAGTTGCAGGTGACTTGATGACACATAACAATAAGAAAAACAATAACAACCCTGGACATGCTCACCAGGTTGTTTCAAGAAATCTGAAGGACAACTGCCTGGCTAATTGACTGGAAAAATATCCATATTTATCCCAATTTTAAAGAAAAGGTGACCTGATAGAGTACAGAAATTATTGAACATCACTAATGTCACATGCAAGCAAAATCTTGATGAAAATCATAAAAAAACGACTGGAGCAAAGAATTACCAGAAATACAAGACAGGTTTAGAAGAGGCTCTAGGGACAGCATTGCTAATGTTAGATTGGCAGAAGCAGAGTATACAAGAAGAATGTCTGTGTTTCATCAATATACTGTGTTTCATTGATGATGCAAAGGAATTTGACTGTGTGGATCACAAAAAAATTGTGGCCATGAGAAGAATGAGAAACCCAGAACACCTGCTTTTGCCCATGCAAAGCCTATACTTGGACCAGAAGGCAGTCATCAGAATAGAGCAAGGAAACATTGAATGGTTCAAAATTCAGGAAAGGAGTATGCCAGGTTTGCATCCTGTCTCCATAACTTTTCAATCTGTGTATGGATCAGATCATTTAGGAGGCTAGACTTTATGAGGAGCAATGTGACATCAGGATTGGAGGTAAACTTATCAACAACTTGTGTTATACAGATGACACAATTTTGCTTGCTGAAACTGAGAAGGACCTGAAGAATTTGTTGTAGATGGTCAAGGACTGTAGTCTGCAACATCAAGAAAATGAAGATTCTCACCAGTGGGCCAGTTGGCAGCACCGTGGTAGATGGAGAAGAGATTGAGATTGTTAACAATTTCAGCTTGCTAGGTTCCACAACCAATACTCTTGATATGAGCAGTCAAGAAATTAAAAGATTAAAAGATGAATTGCAGTACCTCACCAGAATGCTGAAAATCAACTATGTCAGTCTAGAGGCTAAGGTGTGCCTGATCCAGGCCACGGTTTTCAAATTACTTACTATGCGTCAGAGGACTGGACAATGACAAAAGATGACAGAAGAAGAATTGATGCCTTTGAATTGAGGTCCTGGAGAAGAGTAGTGAACTTACCATGGTCTGTCAAGAGAACTAACAAATATGTTTTGGAGAGGGTAAAACCAAGTTGCTCCTCAGAGGCAAAGATTTTGAGGCTTCACCTGACATAATTTGGCCAGGTTGTCAAGAGAGACTAGTTCTTAGAGGAGGATAGCATGTTTGGAAGGGTGGAGGGACAGCACAGGAGAGGAAGACCCCATATGAGATGAATTGACACAGGAACTGAGGAAATAGGGGTAGGTGTGTCAGAGACAGTGAGATTGCCTCAGAATAGAGCAGGATTCAGTGCTATTGAACACAGGTTAGCTAAGAGTCACAAGTGACTTGATGGCACAAAACAGCAACAACAACACACTTTGGGCATGTTTTTAGGATATGCTAGTCTTTGGAAAGAGATATCATGCTTATAAAACTATAGGCTCAGTGAAAACAAAAAAGACCCTCAAAGGAGATGGATTCACACTGTGACTCTTAACAATTGACTTGAGTATATCGGAGATGATGAGATTGGCACAAGATAAGACAGGTTTCAGATCCATTGTCAATAAGTTTGCTATGAGTTGTAGTCAACTCTATGGCACCTAATGACAACCACGAATATTTTATAGTTTAAAATATAAGAGCTTAGAACGTATTAATGAGCTCCTCAGTATACCTTCATGCCTTCTCAATCATTGGTATTTGCTGTTTCCCACTTCCAATTCCTACGACTTTTGCCAAATATACCGTTTCCTTAAATGTCTTATCTCCATTTGTCCCCCAGCTGCAATTTTCAAGCTTAATTTTGTTACCTTAAGCCATATTGAATTAATACAGAAGAGTGAAATATACTCATGTTGGTTTTGAATTGAAAATGCTTCAGTTTATATTCATTTTATAACTTCACCAACAAACCATCAAATTTACTTAGACTACAGCATTGGTGGAAGATCTATCAACAACCTGCGATATGCAGATGACACAACCCTGCTTGCTGAAACTGAGGAGGACCTGAGGCTTTTGCTGCTGAGGGTCAGGGACTGTAGCCTTCAATATGGATTGAGGCTCAATGTCAAGAGGACAAAGTTTCTCACCACTGGACCAATTGGCAGCATCAGGATGGATGGTGAAGAGATTGAGATTGT
>NW_006400116.1:1123378-1128503 GCF_000299155.1 Elephantulus edwardii
ACATCATGCTTGGGAGGGTGGAGGGACAGCGCAGGAGGGGAAGACCCCCTATGAAGTGGATTGATTCAGTGACTGGGGTAATCGGGATGGGTGTATCGGAAGCAGTGAGATTGGTACAGGATAGAGTAGGGTTTAGGGCTGTTGTACATAGGGTCACTATGAGTCGCAAGTGACTCGACGGCACATAACAACAACAACAACAACAACAACAACTGACTTTTCATAAAGAAAAGCTATGCATTTGTCATTACTTCTATTTTATGAGGCAAATTTATTTCTTGTGCTTAATTTTATTATTGTGATAAAATTTGAAGGCCAAACATCCTTTTAATCTTCTTTGGAAAATTAGATGTATATCTTTAGATTCCTCCTTACATATACAGGACTACAAAATAATGTTTACTCACTTGGAAAATTAATTTGCTCTTTTTCAGGGTTTATTGGAACATTGTTTATTGTCTACTAAAAGTGATTAGTTATTTATGTATTTTTTACCTTATGATATTTCCCTTTTCTTTTTCACCATCATTAAAAAATACATGACTACTTGCCAAGTTATTTTTTTATTGTGGAAATTATCTTAAGTTAGAAGATTTTTTTGTCTTCTAAAACTACCCATAGTGGAAAAAATCAGAGAGAATGAGGTATATAGTTTATTAGCATACTATAGATTAGAATTTAAAAATATAAATATTTTATGTGTAAAATTCAAGTTCAAACACGGAAAGCTATCTACCAGTGTTGTAATGTCAACTCTGCCTTTTTTAAAATATTTTTTTATTGTGACTTTTACAAAAGTTTATGGAAAACTTGGCTTTTTTTTCCATTCATCTTCGCACATTTCCCTCCCTCCCATCCCCTCAGTTCATTTTCTCTTTAAAAAATTCATTAATTTTTACACAATATCCTTTCTTCCTCTGGCCCCACTCCACTTTGCTATGCACCTCTTATTCTGAACTGTTGTCATGCAAATAATGTCCAATCATGTTCTTTCTCTCATGTGTTCCAATGCAGTGTTCTTTTATTTACCCCCTCTTTTTTAAGTTTCCCCCAACCCCAATAGATATTGCATCAAACTTCTTTAGCGAACAAACACATGAAGAAATTTTCAAAACCTCTAGCTCTAAGAGAGACACAAATAGAAAAAACTATGAGATATCATCTCACCCCAGTAACAATAGCAAAGGTCAACAGAGCAGCAAACAACAAATGCTTATGAGGTTGGGGAGAAACTGGAACCCTTATTCACTGTTGGTGGGAGTGTAAAATGTTACAGCCACTCTGGAGGACAGTATGGTGCTTTCTCAAAAAGTTGGAAATAGAAATATCATTTAACCAACCAATTGCACCACTGGGAATATATCCTAAAGAAACCAGAACCGACACCCAAACAGATATATGTATATCTATGTTTATTGTTGCCTTGTTCACAATAGCAAAGAGATATAAGCAACCCAATTGCCCATCAATTGCTATGAATGGATGGTGAAACTGTGGTGTACTCACACAGTGGAATATTACTCAGCACTAAAAAAACAAAGAACTAATAAAATATTATATAAAATGGATGACCATGGAGGACATTATGCTGAGTGAAATATCTCAGTCACAAAAGGACAAATACTGCATAATACCACTGTTATCAACTCTGTGATTTTGTGAGGAAGGATATAATTCTTATTTAGATCTAAATATTTTTGTTAGTTATACATCATTTGACCTTAGCTATAGTGACCTAGCTCAAGGAGAAAATTGATACTTGACTTTGAGTAATATGTTGAAAGAACAAAAATTTGTGACTATATACTCAGAAATACAATCTTTCACTTCCATTGGAAGAATTCTATTATTTCATTGTTTATATAGAATACTCTACTTTGGGGAAACTTTATCACATAATATCCATTTCATCTTCTTCTGAGGTGAGGATATTTAACCTAAGTATACACACATTGAAACACTTCCAGAACTAGTCTTCCAACAGAATTTCTAATAACTTTTACAGATTCACTTTCTCTTTTTAAATTCTTGAACCAGGATGTTATAATTCAAACATGATATAATCACATTATTCTTAATTTCTTATAATATTCACATTTTACATTAATTTATTCTACAGGTTGAATGCAGCAACATCCAACCCACAGGCATGCTTATTACATTAATAAAAACAGGTACATTTCTTTGAAAAGTGGTTATTTACCTTAAAAAAGTATCCAGAGATGTTACTTCTTTTGGAATAATCAAAGATGGACAACATGGTTCCAATTAGAATTTAATTGATAACTCTACCCTGACTCTGTTTAGTAAGATCTGAGCTTTCCAGTCAGCCAGGATCCCCATCCAGCCCAATCCACTAGTTTTTCACTCCTAGCCTGGTACCCACAATCATCTGAGTTTGTGAATTTTGGTGCAAACATATATGAAACATCAATTAATTTTGCTATAGAAATTTTGTAATATTTTCAATATAATCCATTGCAATAATATGGGAATAGTAATATATTCTATAAATTATTATTAATATAGAAGTAAAAGAGGAACAACAAAAAAGTAAATGCAGACTTTCAGAGTAGAATGCAGAGTTCAAGGTTCCATGTATATGTAATAATGCAAAGTGAACAAATAGACATTTCCTTCATTCTCTGGTAGTTAGAACCTTGGCAAAAATCTTGTGTGGTTAATTATTTTTATGGTATGTATGTTGGTTAGTCTTTAGAAGAATATCAGAAAACAAAATCAGCATGGCCGATATGGGAACTATGGGATAAATCAAGTAGAATAATACTTTGTAGTTTACAGACACTCATTAGAGAGTCGCATGACATCATGGGGAAATTGTAAGGCTAGAATCAAAGATTTTTTTTAAGTGATGTGGTCTGAGATTCCAACTAATTTAAGGTCAGAATTATTTGCTTAGATTTATTGCATTGAAGAATATATTTAGAACTGATATTAACTGGTGGAAGTTTGGACCAAATGTTTATTTCAGTCAAGACGTATTGATTGCATGGACTATGCAGTTGTAGGTGAAACATAGCAATGTAAACTTACAAAAAACATACCAGTCAACTATTACCACAACAGTTCTATGTTACAAATCACTCTGATCTTAGCTCACATACAGAAATGATTTATGGTCATTTTACCCGTGATTTGATTGGCTTATGGTATGTGGGACTTCATATTTCATTGGCTCTATTTTGTTCTAGGCTATGAGTGTTTTTCAAATGTTGCCCACAAAGAATCTTTTCCTCTTCAAAACTCAGACTGAAGTGACAATGGATTCCCAAAGCATGCTCTTTTTTTGGTATGCCATTGTAGCCCACAATACAAGCTAAGCCATTAAATAATAACTAGTCTGTCCTTCCTATAATATTCTTTTGTTCAAAGCAAGTTATATGGTCAAGATTAACTCTAAGCATGTTGTTGTTGCTGTTGTTAGGTGTTGTCAAGTATGACTTAAAGCAACCCTATGAACAAAAGATCTGAACCTTGTCCTATCCTGTGCCATTCTCACACTTCCTGACAAATAAAAGCCCATTGCACCAGTCACTGTGTCAATTACCTGGTTGAGGGTCTTCCTCTTCTTCACTGACTTTCCACCCTTCACAGAATCATGTCCTTCTCCAAGGACTAGCCCCTCATAGCAACATTCCCAAAGTATGGAAATGAAGACTTATAGTTCTTGTCTCCAAACAACACTCCAGTTGCACCCGCTCCAAGACCTATTTGTTCTCTTGGCCATCCATGTGATGCTTAGTGTTTTTCTCCAACACCACAGCTCAAAGACATCAATTCTTTTTCTGTCATCCTTAGCCACTGTCCAGCTCAGATGCATAGCAAGTAATTGGAAAGACTATAGCCTGAGTCAGATGCACCTTACTACTCAAAATGACATCATTACTCCTCAATAATTTAGAGAGATCCCTAACTGCAGATTTCCCCCATGCAATGTTTCTCCATATTTTCCAACTGCTGGTACCAAAGGTGTTAATTGTGGATCCAAGCAAGCTGAAACTATTGACAGTTTCAATCACCTCCTCATCCATCATGATTCTGTCTATTGGTCCAGTGATAAGAATCTTTGTTTTCTTCACACTAAGATGCAATCTACAATCCATATCGAAGGCGGCTTTCCTTAATCCTCTACAACAATTACTTCAAATCTTCCTCAGTTTTAGCAAGCAAACTTGTGTCATTTGCATAAGACAGGTTATTGATGTGTCTCCGTCCATTCCTGATGCCACACTCCTCTTCATAGAGTCCAGCTTCTTGGAAAATACAGATTGAATAGGTGAAGAGAGAGAACACAACCCTGACACACTCCTTTCCCAATTTTAAATCACACAGTGATCCCCTGCTCCATTCACAGAGCATCCTCCTGGTCCAGGTGTAGCACAATTAAATGCTCTGGGATTTCCATTCTTCTCAATGTCAGCTACTACTTGTTATAATCCACATAGTCATATGCTTTTGCATAGTCAATAATAGCACAAGGAGACATTTTTCTGGAATTTCTTACTTTCAGCCAGGATTAATTAGTAATGATATCCCTGGTACCATACATAGCCTTTTCTAACTATTGCTTGGACTTCTGGCAGTTCCCTATTCATGTACTGTTCTAGTTGTTTTGGAATGATACCCAGCAGTATTTTGCTTACATGTGATATTGATGATATTGAACTCTGCAAATAGTAAAAAAAATTTTTTTGGAGTAACGCTCCAAACTACAATATTCAGTTAAGTCTATTATCTATAGACATTTAAATTTTTTTTATTTTATATTGTTAGCTTACTAAGTTTGTATACATTGTTTTTTCCTGCTGGATCTTTCCCATTTCCTTTACCCACCTGACCCTCCACTTATCAAATTGTGCAACCCTACAATCATCACCTTCCCTGCTTATACTCTTCCATCTGCAACTACCCTCCCCCCCCTTGAATTCTCATACCCATTTTACTAATTATCTTCTATTTCTATAATAATGGTCATAATGCTCTTGATTCCTCCCAAGTTACATAGTACTTTTTGAAATCATTCCTATTACAGTGCTTGGAATATACCCCCAGAAAATTAGAAATGAGACACAAACAGAGACTTGTACACTAATGTTCATAGCAG
>NW_006400116.1:1128789-1135795 GCF_000299155.1 Elephantulus edwardii
ATAATGCATTTGAGAAAAATATTTAAATAATTTCTTTTTTTAACAAAAAATTTTTAATTGTCATTTTAACAAAAGTTTACAGAAAAGTTAGATTTTCATCCATTGTTGCACATTTTACCCCCTCTCTCCCTTCCCCCTCCTCAAGTTGATGTCTTTTCCTTTTTATTAGTTTATTTACAAAATTCTAATACAAATTCGAACAAGTTCTTTCAATTTTCCTCACCCTCCACCCATCAAATTGTACAACCCAATGATTAATCTCCTCTTCCCCCATGTACATCCACATTCCTCTGCTTCAAGCCTCTCCCACCCCTCCTGGATCTTATACTCATTTTAAAATAACAGTCTTATACAATATTTATCCTTGTGGGACTGAGTTAGTTCATTCAGCATAATGCTTTCCAGTCTATGCCAAGTTAGGTAATAATTTACAAAGTTATTGCTCCTCCATGCTGCATAGTATTCTATTGTGTGAATGTACCATAATTTCTCAATCCATTCACTTGTGGTTGTACATTTGGGCTGTTTCCATGTTCTTACAATGGTGAATAATACTGCTATGAACATTGGTGTACAAATCTCAGTTTGTGCCTCAGTTATCGTATTCTCACGGTATATTCCAAGTAGTGGAATAGCTGGGTCATGTGGAATTTCTATGTTCAGCTTTTTAAGGAAGTGCCAAACTGCCTTCCAGAATGGCTGTACCATTTTACAATCCTACAATGTATAAGAGTTCCTTTATTGCCACATACTCTCCAACATCTCTTACTTGCTGCCCTGTTAAACTTTGTCACTCTTACTGGAGTAAGATGGTACCTCATTGTGATTTTGATTTGCATCCCTCTTATTACCAGTGATTTGGAGCATTTCTTCATGTTTCTGTTTGCCATTTGAATATCTTCCTCGGTGAAAATTCTTTCCATGTCTTTTGCCCATTTTGCAATTGGGTTATCAGTCTTTTTCTTGTGGAGGCTCAGGAGTACTCTGTAAACTTTCGTTATAAGACTCTTGTCTGTGATGGCATTACCAAATGTTTGTTTCCAATCTGTAGATTTTTTTTTTCACCCTGTTGGAAAAAGTTCTTGATATGCATAGAGATTAAATCTTTAGAAGGTCCCATGCATCAATTTTATCCTCTTTTCTTTGTGCATTTCTAGTTGTATTTAGCAGTCTCTTTATACCTTGCACTAGCGCTTCTAAGCTTGATCCTAGTTTGTCTCTTAAGAATGTTATGGTTTGGGGCTTTACTCCCAGGTCTCTAATCCACCTTGAGTTAATTTTTGTGTATGGTGTGAGATATGGATCCTGTTTCAGCTTTCTGCAGATGGAAGTCTGGTTTTGCCAGCACCATTTGTTGAAGAGATTATCATTTCCCCATTTGATAGCTTTGATTTCCTGTCAAATATCAGTTGACCATAGATAGCTTGGTCTATTTCAGGGCTCTCAATTCTGTTCCGTTGGTCGATGTACCTGTCATTGTATCAGTACCATGCTGTTTTTGTTACTACTGCTGTATAGTAGGTTTTGAGGTCAGGGTGTTCTACGCCTCCAACCTCATTTTTGTTCCTTAGAAGCATTTTGCTTATTCAGGGTCTCTTGTCTCTCCAAATAAATTCGATCATTTCCCTTTCAATCTCCTTGAAAAATGAATTTCGTACCAGGATTGGGATTGCATTGAACATATAGATTGCTTTTGGGAGGATTGTCATTTTCACTATATTGAGTCTTCCTATCCATGAACAGGACACATTTTTCCATTTCTTTAGGTATTTTATTGTGTCTTTCAGAAATGCTCTATAGTTTTATTTGCATAGTTCTCTTGTATCTCTAGTTACGTTCACACCCAAGTATCTCAATTTGTGGCTGGCTATCGTAAATGGTATTTCTTTCTTTATTTCTATCTCTGAGTTCTCTTTGTTACTGTAGAGGAATCCTATTGATTTTTGGATATTGATCTTATATCCTGCCACTCTACTAAACTGGCCTATTAACGCTAACAGTTTTGTTTGGGTGTTGTTGTTGAGTCATTGGGGTTTTCTGTGTACACTACCATATCATCTGCATATAGCGACAGTTTAATAATTTCTTTGCTGATCTGGATGCCTTTTATTTCCTTCTCTTGTTATATTGCCCTAGCAAGCATTTCCATTACATATTGAAAAGAAATAGTGACAGTCAGCATTCTTGGATGGTCCCTGTTTGCAAGGAAAATGTTTTTAGTCTCTCTCCATTGAGAATGATGTTGGCTCTTGGTTTTGCATATATACTTTTCACTATGCTGAGGAAATTCCCTTCTGTTCCAATTTTTCTGAGTGTCTTTATCAGGAAGTGTTGTTAGATTTTGTCAAATGCCTTTTCTCCATCAATTGCTAAGATTATATGGTTCTTGTTATTGAATTTGTTAATATAGTGAATTAGATTGATTGTTTTGCTTATGTCGAACCATCCCTGCATACCTGTTATGAATCTCGCTTGGTCATGGTGAATTACTTTTTTTAAATGGGCTTTTGGATTCTATTGGCTAGGATTTTGTTAAGGATTTTACATCTATATTCATCAGAGATATGGATCTGTAGTTTTCTTTCTTGGAAATATCTTTGCCTGGTTTTGGTATTAGGGTTATGCTTGCTTCATAGAATGACTATGCAAGTATTCCTTCTTATTCAATTTTTTAAAATAATTTAAGAATTTAGAATGGGTGCTACATTCTCTCTGTGATGCCATCTGGTCCAAAACTTTTCTTATGGGGAAGTCTTTTTATGGCCTTTTCAATTTCTTCTCTTGTGATGGGTCTGTTCAAGTGTTCTGTAGCTGTCCTTGTCCATCTGGGTAGGGGATTCATTTCAAGGAATTTGTCCATTTCCTCTAGGTTTTTCAACTTATCAGAGTATAGCTTTTCTGATGTTATCAATTTCATTTCCTCTGGTTCTTTTCTGATGTCGCCTCTGTCATTTCTTAATAGAGTTATCTGTGACTTTTATTTCTTTCTTTTGTTAAATTTGTCAGTGATTTTTCAGTTTTATTGACCCTTTCATAAAACCAGCTCCTGGTCTTATTGATGCTTTCAACCATTTTTCTGTTTTCTATCTCATTGATTTCAGCTCTTGTCCTTATAATTTCTTTTCTTCTACAGGCTGTAGGATTAGAATGTTGATTTTTTTCCTATTTGCTCAAAGTGTTGCGTTAGATCATTAATTCTTCTTCTTTCTTCCTTTTTCATGTGTGTGCTTATTACTACGAACTGCCCTCTGAGGTCTACCTTAACTCTGTCCCAGAGGTTTTGGTAAATTTTATTTTCATTATCATTTGTTTCAAGTAACTTTTTAAAATTTCATTATTTTTTTCTTTTATAACCCAATCATGTTCTAGCAGAGAGTTATTTAGTTTCCACATGGGTGGTTTTGTAAGCTTTACTCTTCTGTGGTTAATTTATAATTTTATGGCATTGTGTTCTGAGAAAATACTTTGTATTATTATTTCAATGTTTTTGAATTTGTTAGGCTTGCTTTGTGACCTAATATATGGTCAATTCTGAAGAATGTACCATGTGCACTTGAGAAGAAAGTGAATTGAGTTTTAGTTGGGTGCAGTTCTCTGAATATATCCACAAGGTCGAGTTATCAGATTGTATAGTTTAGATCTTCTGCATCTTTGTTGAATTTCTTTTGAGTTGACCCATCATTTGGTGATAGTGGTATATTGACATCTCCTACCACTATTGTGGTGCTCTCTGTTTCTATCTTCAATTCTGTTAACCTATGTTTTATGCATTTTGCAGGTCTGTCATTCGGTGTGTAAATGTTGACCAAGGTTATGTCTTCTTGATCTATTGTGCCTTTAATCAGTATGTAATGCTCTTCCTTATCTTCGATGGTGTTTTTCATTCTGAAATCTATTTTATCAGAGATTAGTATTGCCACTTTTGCTTTTTTGAGCTTGCCATTTGCTTTGTAAATTTTTTTCCAGCCCTTGATTTTGAGTCTGTCTTTCTCTTCCTTTTTAAGATGTGTCTCTTGTAGGCAACATATTGCTGGGCTTTGCTTTTTTATCAATTCTAGTACTCTTTTTCTTTTAATTGGTGGATTTA
Source organism: Elephantulus edwardii (assembly GCF_000299155.1). Taxonomy (NCBI): domain Eukaryota; kingdom Metazoa; phylum Chordata; class Mammalia; order Macroscelidea; family Macroscelididae; genus Elephantulus; species Elephantulus edwardii. The sequence goes on from NW_006400116.1 coordinate 1,132,877, forward strand.
GTCCATTCATATTAAGTGTAATTATTGTCAGGCCAAGTTTTACTCTTACCATTTTGCTGTGTTTCTTTTTCTAATCATTTCTTTTTTAATACAAAAATGAATCATTCTCCTCATAAAGAAATCAGAAAGGGATTCTCTTGGCCATTTTCTTTAGAAAAGCCAACTAAGCACCGATGGGGTCTGAGTCTAATTTGAATAGTAATGTTCAATATGAGATAATAGAAATAAAGTTTATTTGCCTCAAAATGAGTCTGCTCAGATTCTAACACAGTAAAAACCATGAAGCTAGAATTGAGAAAATGTAATAGAATCTAGTTAAGTGACTTTAGTCTTTTGGGCTCATTGCAGGTTTATTTTCCATGTGCATTAATCAGACTTCTAGTAGTGTAGTGGCAAGGAATTGTGCTGCTAACTCAATGGCAGACAGTTCATAATCACCACCTGCTTCATGGGAGAAAGATGGACAGTCTCTTTCCATGTGATTCATAGCTTTTGACAAGCTGCTGGAGGGTCAGCTTTGAATGGATTCTAACTTGATGACATATAACAATCACATTTGTATTAATCAGAATTGTTTTTAGTTATAAGTGGTAGTAATACAACTGTTTTAGACTATGAAGGATTTCTTATTTCACATTCTTGAAGATGGAGATAAAGATACAACGGTTGGATTTAGCCATTTCTCTTCTTTTCTTTTTTTCCCTTTTATAGTTGGCTGTCCTCTATGTTAGTTTAACTTCAGGAGAAAAAGCATTTATTTTCTCCAGTAGGACGTCATGCTTGGGTGGATGGAGGGACAGCACAGACCCTCTATGTGGTGGATTGATTCAGTGACTGAAGTAATGGGGGTAAGTATATTGGAGACAATAAGATAGACACAGGATAGAGCAGGGTTTAAGGCTGTTGTACATGCATTGCTATGAGTCACAGGTGACTCAACGGCACAAAACAACAACAACAACAACAGTAGTTTTAATATGAATAGATATTATATACTATTTAATTAAGTACTTTTTAATAATAGTAGCTCATGAATTTGTCTGGAGAAATGTGACCAATCAATCCCTCCTCAATTATCGTGTCCAAAAGATAAGGGTAAATTTGTAACAAAGTCTAAGAGGTGCCTTGAACATGATCTGTTCATTGCACAAAGGAGAATAATAGAGTAAGAATGTTAAATAAATAAAAATAAGATGTACAGCTCAGTAAAGATGGATGCTCCATGATGAAAATTCAATTAAAGAGTAGAACTATATTGACAAGATATATATTGACAAAAATAAATCTAAAATATAAATTGTTCAATAATAAATTTTCTAAATATTAAACAGATTTAATACATCAGTTATTCACTTAGAGGGATTAAGGTTATTCTAAGGATAGCTCTTTTCCCATGGCATAAATATATCACTAATTCAGGAGTAGTAACCAAACTATGATTGTTCCAAATTGTTAATGAATGTCTGTAATAAAACCAAGTCCTCATGAAAGGAAGCCAAATATTCATTGTTCCACGTTTGTGGTGTACTTAGGTGGCTTCAGGATGACTACAACTGCAACTCATAACAAAACTATGAACAATGGATCTGAACCTGCCCTATCTTGCACTGTCCTCACATTCTCTGTCAGGCTCAAGTCCCTTGGAGTAGTTACTGTATCAGTTCATTTTGTTGAGTGTCATCCTTTCTTTCACTGACCCACCCTTCCTTTTCTAGCTTGATGTCTCTCTCTAAGGGCTTGTTCCTCCTGAAAATTTGCCCAAAATAATGAGGTGTTGAAGTGTCATCCTTGTTTCTAAGTAGTACTCTGGTTATACTTTCTTCAAGACAGATTTATCTGCTCTTTTGGCATTCTGTAGGATATTCAGTACTCATCACTAACACCACAGTTTAAAGACATTGTTTCTTCTTCAGTCCTCCTTAGTCACTGTCTGACTTTTAGATGCAATGGAAAAAATTAAAAATATCATGACTTGGATCAGGAGCACTTTAGTTTTTAAATTGATATTCTTGTTCTTTAAAACCTTTGAAATGTACTTTACAGTAGATTTTCCCAATGCAGCATGTCTTTTGATTTCCTGACTGCTGATTTCAGGGACGTTGATGGTGGATTTATATAAAATTAAATCATTGATAATTTGTTTTCTCAATCTATTATGATGTTGTCTATTGGTCCAGTGATGAGTATTTTTGTTTTCTTGATAGTGATATGTAACCAATAGTTACACTTGATAATGAAGGCTGTAATCTATGATATTCTGCAGCAAATGCTTCAAATTTTCCTCACTCTCTCAAACAAAGTCGTGTCGTCTACATAATGCAGGTTGTTGATGAGTCGTGTTCTTATCCCAGTCCCACATTTATCTTTATATAGTCCAAGTTCTTGAATTGTTTGCTTAGTGTACAAATAGAGCAATTATGGAGAAAGGATACTACTCTAATATAGCTTATTTAAAATTTGTATAGATTTTTCATGAACACAATTAAATGTTCTAGGATAACTATTTTTCTCAATGTTATTTGTAATGTCTTATGACAGACACAGCCAAATACCTTTCTATAATCAACAAAACTCAACTAAATATCTTTGTTGTATGCTCTGCTTTTAGCCAAGATATCTCTTGTGCTATGATCTCTTCTGAATCTAGTAGTTCCTTTTTGATGCACTGTTACAGTCAATTTTACTAATCTTTAGAATGATTTTACTTGAAAGTGATATTAATGTTGTAATTCAATTATTTCCAGTCTGCTAGATTATCTTTTTCTGAAATAGAAACAAATATGAATCTCTCCCAGTTAGTGGGCTAGGTAGCTGTCTTCCATATTTGTTGGGAGAGACTGGTGAGCCATTCCTGGTTGCATTTATATCCCAAAACACTTGAAATTATATTCTTTCTTAAAAATTTTTATTTTATTTTAT
>NW_006400116.1:1137290-1144348 GCF_000299155.1 Elephantulus edwardii
AAGGGTTAAACCTGGCGGCTCCTTGGAGGCAAGGATTCTGAGGCTCCATCTGACATACTTTGGACATGTTGTAAGGAGGAACCAGTCCTTGGAGAGGGACTTCATGTCTGGTAGGGTGGAGGGACAGAGCAGGAGGGGAAGGCCCACTGTGAGGTGGATTGATTCAGTGACTGGCGTAATCGGCATGGGTGTATGGGAGACAGTGCGACTGGCACAGGATAGAGCAGAGTTTAGAGCCGTTTTACATAGGGTCGCTATGAGTCGCAAGCAACTCGATGGCACATAACAACAACAATCAATTCTTAGAGCCTTACCTTCAGCAAAAGCCTTTAGTACAACTTGAATTTCTTTGTTCAGTACTTTTGATTTTTTAAAACATTTATGTTGTTGTTAGGTGCTGTCGAGTAAAGTAGGACCACAGTGACAATATGCACAACAGAACTAAACTCTGTCCTATCGTATACCATCCTCACACTTTATGACACATTAGAGCCCATTGTGGAAGTCGTCATGTCAGCCCAAGTATTTGAGGGCCTTTCTTTCCTTCACCAACTCTTCTGAGCATCATGTACCTTTCCAAGGAATAGTCTTTCCTAATAACATGTCTAGGATATGTGAGGAAAAGCCTCCTCATCTTTGCCTCCAAAGAGCACTCTGACTATACCCTTTCCAAGACATATTTGTTTGTTAGTTGGTTTTCCCCCCCCAAATCCATAGGATGTTTAGTGCTTTTCTTCAACAGCACAACGCAAAGGCATCAATTCTTCTTCTCTCATCCTTATTCATTGTCCAGCTCTCAGATACATGACAAGTGATCAGAAATACCATGGCCAGAATCAGAAACACCTAAGTCCTCAAACTGACATCATTACACCTCAATAATTTAGAGTTGTCCCTGCTGCAGATTTCCTTAGCGTAATGCGTTCCTGATTTCCTGACTGCGAGTACAAAGGGTATTAACTGTGGATCCAAATAAGATGAAATTATTGACAGTTTCAATATTTTATGTATCTTTTCTGTTGTTTCCTATTGATACACAGGAAAGAATTTTGGTGTTTTGTTTTGTTTTCTTTTTGCATTGAGATGCAATCTATATTGAAGGCTGTATTCCTTGATCTTCTTCTACAGGTTATTGAAGATAATTCAGTAATTATAATTCTCATTCTGATCCTGATGCCACATTGCTCTTCATAGAGGCCAGCTTTTTGAATAATTTTCTTTGTTTACACATTGAATGAATATGGAGAGAGAATACAGTCTTGACACACTCTCTTAATTTTAAACCAGGTAGTGTTCTCTTGCTTTGTTCACACAATCGCCTCCTGGTCTAAGTATAGGTTTCACATGAGCATAGTTAAGTGCTCTGAGATTATTATTCTTTTCAAGATTAGCCATAGCTTATTATGATTTCTACATTCAAATGCCTTTGCATAGTCAGTTAAAAAAATAAACAGACACTCTTCTAGTATTCTTTACTTTCAAACAAGAACCATCTTACATCAGCAAGGAAACCCTTGGGACTATGGCCTATTGTAAATCTTGCTTGAACTTCTGGCAGTTCTATGTTCTAGCTGTTTTTGAATTATCTTCAATAGTATTTTGCTTGCTTGTGATATTAATGAGAATGTTTTATAGATTCCATGTTCTGTTGGATCACTTTTTTTTGTGAATGGGAATATTCTTCATCATATACTTCTTCCTAAAATGGTTTTGTGTTGACCAATTCTTTTTGGTATAATGGCACTGCGTCTTCTTTCAATCCTTTTTTTGCTGCTTCCTGCAATATTCCAGATATTGCTCATAAAAGCCTTCAGTGTTGCAATTTGAGGTTTATATTTGTTTTTCAGTTCCTACAGATTGGTAAGTATGAAGTTTGTGCTAGCTTTTTGGTTTTGAAACTCCAGCTCCTCATACATATCATTATACTACTTTGCTTTGTCTCTTGAGCTGCCCTTGGAAATCTTCTGCTCATCTTTTTTACTTCAAAATTCCTTTCTTTGGTCTTGTATCTTTTATTTTCTCTCTCTTTCTTATGACCTCTTTTGGTAGTTTTTTTCTCATTTTTTTTGTACCATGTAGAGATATGTGACTGGAAAAACTCAGCAAAAACTGCCAGATGTGCAAGCTGGGTATGGAAGAGGCTGTGGCTCTAGGGACATCATAGCCAATGTTACATGGATCTTGGCTGAAAGCAGAGAGTACTAGTGAAATGTTTATCTGTGTTTCATTGACTATGCAGACATTTGACTGGGTGGATCACTAAAAATTGTGGCTAACTTTAAGGAGAATGGGGATCCCAGAACACTTAATTTTTTTCCTGGGAAACCTATACTAGGTCCAGGAAGCAGTAGTTAGAACAGAGCTGGGAAACTGCATAGTTAAGGATCGGGGAAGCTGTGCTTCAAGGATGCATCCTATCTCATTATCTTTTCAATGTATATACAGAACAGATCATTTGGGAATCTGGATTCTATGAGGAGCAATGTGGCATCATGATTGGGGGAAGACTAATCAACAACTTGATTATGCAGATGACATAACCTTGTTTCCTTAAACTGGGGACAACATGAGCCATATGATACAGAATGCCAAGGACTGCAGACTTCAACGTATATTGAAACTCAACATAAAACAAACAAACAAACAAACAAACAAACAAACAAAAAACCACAAAGATTCTCACCACTGGACCAATTGGCAGCCCACTGGAGGGTAGCAATAAATCTGTTCTGACTATACGGTACTCAACAACATATATCCTTATATATTGTCCTGAAAGACAAAGGTGGTATATTTTGTTGGTGGTTGCTATTTTGTGCTGTAGAGTTGGAAATGACCCATCACTGACCCTCTCCAGGTTTTCAGAGGCAGTTGAGCATGAGCGAGGAGATTGTCCACCCTTCTTCCATGGAGCAGCTCATGGATTTGAACCTTGTGCTTTCAAAATTGGTGCACAGTTTTTTACCACCTGGTGACAAACTACTCTGTGGGAGAAGGATGGACGGTCTCCTACCATGAGATTTACTGTCTCTGAAAACACTCTAGAAGGTCAACTATGGCTCAGTCAACTATGGCAAACAACAACTCCCATCTTTCTAGATATTCCTTTATTGATTCTTGTGATCAAGTTACTGGTCATTCTCATTATTCCTGATCTGTAGTATATTGTTCCACATCACAATTTCATTGAGTATTTAATGGAATTAATGCCATGAATAGTTTACTTTGGAACTTAAATGAGAACAAATTATTTGAGCAAGAGATGAAAAGGGGAACCCTTAGAATCAGCCAATTATTATGAATATTAAATTGTTGTCGTTCTGTGCCAGCGAGTTGCCTGTGACTCATAGCAACCCTATGTACAACAGTCCTAAAATGTGCTTTATCCTGTGCCAATCTTATTGTCTCTGAGGCATTACTCCAGTCACTAAATCATTCTATCTCATCGAGGGTCTTCCTCTCCTGCACTGTCCCTGCACCCTTCCAAGCTTGATATCCCTCACCAAGGATTGATCCCTCCTTGCATCATAGCCAAAGTATGTCAGATGAAGCTTCAGAATCTTTGCCTCCAAGAAGCAGCTTGGTTTAACCTTCTCTAGGACAAACCTGTTCGGTCTTTTAGCAGTCCATGGTATATTCAACACTGTTCTCCAACACCAGAGCTCAAAGGTATCAATTCTCCTTCTCTCATCCCTAGTAATTGTCCAGCCTTTTGGCACATATCAAGTGATTGCAAATACCATGGCCTGTATCGGGCACACCTTACTCCCCAGACTGACATCATTGCTCTTCAGTACTTTGGAGAGGTCTCTGACATCAGACTTTCCAGTGCAATCTTTTAATTTCCTGGCTGCTGGTACTACGAGTGTTGTTTGTGAAGCCAAGCAAACTAAAGCTGTTTACAATCTCAATCTCTTCACCATTCATCATGATGCTACGAATCCGCCCAGAGGTGAGAATCTTTGTTTTCTTGATATTGAGCTTCAATCCATTTTGAAGGCTGCAGTCCTTGATTTTCTGCAGCATGTGCTCCAGGTCCGCCTCAGTTTCAGTAAGCAGGGTTGTATCATCTGCATAACACAGATTGTTGATGAGTCTTCCTTTAATCCTGATTCCACATATCTCCTCACAGAGGTCAGGCTCACAGATAATCTGTTCTGCATATAGACTGAAAAGGTATGGAGATAGGACACATCCCTGATATACACCCTTCCCAATTTTGAACCATGCAGTGTTTCCTTGCTGTGTTCTGATGACTGCCTCCTGGTCCAAGTATAGCTTTTGCATAAGCACTATCAAGTATTCCGGGATTCCCATTCTTCCCAGAGTTGGCCACAGTTTGTTGTGGCCCACACAGTCAAATGCCTTTGCAAAATAAATGAAACACAGATAAACATTCCTCTAGTACTCCTTGCTTTCAGCCAAGCTCTTGTAATGAATATAAATAAATTTAGTCCTTCATAAAACAACATATTATCAAGAGTCAGTGGTGATAAAAGAAGACATTCAAGCTGCTTGAAGGAATTGGCAAAAACAAGGCCCTAGGAATTTATAGCATATCAATTGACATATTTCAACAAGGAAATGCTACCCTGGACATACTCACCAGTTTGTGTCAATAAATCTGGAGGACAATCATCTGGCTTAAAATGGACAACCAATCGACTTAAAGAGATTCATATTTATTCCCATCCCCTCAAAAAGGCGATATGACATTTTTGAGGGCATGGGAATATGATATGTGGAAATTATTGAGCAATATCATTAATATCACAACAAACAAGATGCAAACATGCAAACAAGATCCTGCTGAAATTGGTCCAACAATAACTGGAGTAGTACATCAACAGAGAACTATCAGGTATGTATGCTGGGTATAGAAGAGATCATGGCATTAGAGACATGATAACTAATATTAAATGGATATTAGCTGAAAAGAGAGAGTACCAAATGAATGTCTATCTCTGCTTCATTGGCTATGCAAAGGCATTTGACCTTGTGAATCACAACAAATTGTGGCTAACTCTGGGGAAAAAAATGGGAATCCCAGAACACTTGATTGTGCCTATGTGAAACCTGTACTTGGACCAAGAGGCAGTCAGCACAACAGAGCAAGAAAACACTGACTGGTTCAAAATCAGGAAAGGTTTACACCAGGGGTGCATCATATCTCCATACTTTTTCAATTTATATGTGGAATAGATAATCTAGGAAGCTGGGCTCTATGAAAAGGAACGTGACATCAGGCTTGGAGGAAGACTCATCAGCAACCTGCATTATGCAGATGACACAATTCTGCTTGCTGAAACTGAAGAGAACATGAACCATTTGCTGCAGAAAGTCAAGGATTATAGTTTTCAATATGGATTGAAGCTCAATATCAAGTAAACAAATATTCTTAGAGTTGTGGTGTTGGAGAATATCCTAGGACTGCCAGTAGAACAAAAGAGTCTGTCTTAGAGAAAGTGAAAGCAGGGTGGTCCTTGCAGGTAAGGATGGTAAACTTCACTTCACATACTTTGGGCGTATTTTCAAAAGGGCCAAGTGCTTGGTGACGAACATCATGCTTAGAGAGACGGATGGTCTGAGAAAGGGTGAAAGACCTTCAACAAATTGGATTAACAAAATGACCGTCACAATGGAAACAAGTACTTGAGAGATGGTGCACTGGGCTCAGGATAGGGCAAAGTTAAGGAGCCATTGTACATAGGGATGCTATGAGTCATATAGTCAACTCAATTGCACATAACAACAATATATATGGAAGTTTTTTTAATGACCTTCTTCTGAATTTTCAAAATTTAGGCTAGAACTTCATTGATAATTTAACTTCAAGTAAAAGCTTCCATAAGTAAAAAAAATATTTTAAAACTCAAAAAGTGCACAAAAATCCTCATTCTTAGGTCAATTGGCAGCATCATGATAGATGGAGAAAAGATTGAGATTGTTAATAGCTTCAGCTTGCCTCCAAAATCAACACTCTTGGTACCAACAAACAACCAGGAAATCAAAAGACGAACTGCAATGAAATAATTTCTTATCAGGGACCTGTCCAGAGAACTGAATATCAACAATGTCAGACTAGAAACTAAGGTGAGCCTGATTCAAGCCATGGTCTTCGCAATTACCTGTTATGCATCAGAGAGCTAGACAATAACAGGATGATAGAATAATCAATGTCTTTGACTTGTGGTCCTGGAGAAGAGTACTGAATATACCATGGACTTCTAAGAGAACAAGCAGATTTGTCATAGAAAGGGTGAAGCCAGACTACTTCTGGAAGGCAAGGATTTTGAAGCTCCTGTTCACATATTTTGGGCATGTTTCTAAGAAGGACCAGTCCTTGGAGAAGGGCATCATGCTTGGAAGGATGGAAGGACAGTGAAATGGAGGTAGGTGTGCTGGAGACAGTGAAATTAGTTCAAGATAGAGCAGGATTCAGAACTGTTGTACATAGGGTTGCTATAAGTTTCAAGTGACTGGATGGTACAGACTAACAACAACAAAGTAATTTTCACCACTTGCCTATAAGTTTATCCTACCTTGAAGGCTTACATTGTGTTGTGATGCTAGAAGTTTCCCATCAGTATTTCAAATATAAGATGAAGTGTGGATAGGTGTCAGAGGAGTGTCTATAAAAGTTAGTCTAAAAAGGAACACCTGATACTCTTTTTTATTTAAAAATATCCATAAAATTCCTAGGAGTAGTAGTGGAACATTATACAATCAGCATGAAAGATATTAAAAATAAGAGGGCAAAAGGGCTCTGCCCTTCATGTAGAACAACAACAACAACAACAACAAATAAACCAAACCCAAACAAACAAACAATGCAAAACCAAAACAAAACAACCCTGTTGTTGAGTTATTTTTTTACTTATAGCAACCCTCGTTAGGTTTTAAGAGTGTAAATCTTAAGAGGAACAGACTTGAACATTTCTCTACAGAGAAGCTGATGGATTTGAACTGTTGTCTCTTCCATTAGCAGCCCGACACAAAACCCACTACAATATGAGGCCATCTCCCTCACAGTAGCCTTGATGACATGGATGGAGCAA
>NW_006400116.1:1144663-1149104 GCF_000299155.1 Elephantulus edwardii
AGATGTTCATTGAAATGAAAAATAAACAAACTAAAAAAAAAAAAAAAAGAAACATTGCCGAGCCCAGAGACATTTAACAATCTTTAGTATGAATTCATTATTGCAGTCACTGTATGTTATGAGTGTTTTCCAACCTAGAAATTTTGTCTCTTGGACTGTATCAGTCAACATTCTACTATAGCCCATGGGTTTTCGCTGACTGATTTTTAGCAGTAAAGCAAATGTTTCTAATTTGTCTTATTATAGAAGCTCTGCTGAAATCTGAGCTTGAGTGAGTGCATCAAGTTCACCAAGAGTGAGGCCACCAAGTTTTGGTTTTTGGTGTTGTTGTTTTTTTAATTTGGTGTCATCTTGGATGGGGTAGATCCCAGTAAAGGTGATTGATAGTTTTCCTGTGTGAATTATAAGACATTTTCCCATTTGTTGTTGATACCTTTACTCTTGTTTTAGGCAATTTGCTTTCTCAATCAGACCCTGTTCACATGTCCACATACACTCCAATTCTTCCTTATATGTCTGTTGAGTGATGAGTCTATATTTGTTTTGTTTTTAGAGTAGACTTTTATGAATGAATTTTTTATTTATCTTTTTTCTTTTTATATTTTTTATTAATTTTAATGAAAGTTTACAAAGACTTTGGACTTCATTCATTGTTTTACTTTTCTCTCTGCCCACCTCTCCCCTTAAATTTGCCCTTCTCTTTGAAAAAATGAAAGAAAAATTCTTTCATTGTTATACAATTCCTTCTCCCAAGTGCACTCCACTATTCAGTCTTCATTCTGAACTCCTGTCATGACAATAATACCTAACCATATATCCCTTTTAAACAGTTCTCTCCCTTATCTGTTTCAATGCAGTATACATTATTTATCCCCTATTTCTCATTTTTTTCCCCCAACTCTGCCGTCGGTCTCAATTTACAATAGTGGCCCTATGCAATATTTGTCCTTTTTGTGACCGAAATATTTCACTCAGAGTAATGTCCTCCAGGGCCATCCATTTGTATAATTGTTCATGGGTTCCTTATATTTCAAGGCAGCATAGAATTCCATTGTGTGAATATACCAGAGTTTCTTTATCCATTCATTTGTTGATGGGCACATGGGTTGTTCCCAACTCTGCTATTGTGACCAAAGTTGCAATAAACATGGGTGTTCATATATCTGCTTGGGTGGCAGTTATGGTTTCTTTAGGATGTATTCCCAGTACTGGAATTGCTGGGTCAAATAGTATTTCTATTTGAAATTTTTTGAGAAAACGCCTTACAGTCTTCCATTTTACACTCCCACCAGCAGTGAATAAGGATTCCAGTTTCTCCACAACTTCACCAGCATTTGATGTTTGCTGTTCTGTTAATTTTTGCTATTCTTACTGGGTGAGATGACATCTCATAGTAGTTTTAATTTGCATCTGTCCTAGAACTAGGGATTTTGAACACTTCTTAATGTGTGTGTTGGTCAACTAAATGTCTTCTTTTGGTGAAGTGTCTGTTCATGTCCTGTGCCCATTTTCCAATTGGGTTATTTACCTTTATTGTGGTGCTCGAGTATTTTATAAATTCTAGATATAAGTCCATTACCAAATATTTTTTCCCACTCTGTAGCTTCTCTTTTTACCCTGTTGGAGAAGTTTTTCGATGTGCATAGGGATTTGATTCTTAGAAGGTCTCATTCATCTATTTTAACCTCTCCTGTCTGTAGATTTTTCAGGATGCTTGTAAGACAGTTTATATTGTGGGTTAAGGCGTCTAGTGTTCTTCCAAGCTTTTCTTTAATGAAGTTTAGAGTCCTAGGTTTTAGCTCTAGGTCCATGATCCACTTGGAGTTGGTTTTTGTGTATGGAGTGAGGTGTGGATATTACTTGTGTTTTCTGCTGATAGTTTTCCAATTTAGCCAGAACAATTTGGGGGATTTTTTTGGTTTTTAAAATTTTATTTCATTAATTTTAATGAACATTTACAGAGATTTTGGATTTCCATTCATGAATTGCTGCATTTTTCCTTCCTGCCCCCACTTTCCCCAGTTCAAGCTTCTCTTTCAAAAGTAAAAGAAAAAAATTCCTTCATTGGTATACAATCCCTTTTCCCTCCCACAGTATACTCCTTTATGAAACCTTCATTCTGGATTCTTGTTGTCATAACCATAATACCTAATCATATATCCCTTTTAAATTGTTATCTCCCTCATCTGTTTAATGCAGTATCTTTAATTTATCCCATCATTCTCAGTCTCCCCCCAACTCAAATGTCAGCCCCATTCTACAACAGTGGCACTATGCAGTACTTGTCCTTTTGTGACTGAGATATTTCACTCAGCATAATGTTCCAGGGTCAACCATTTTGTATAATATTTCAAGATTTCTTTGTTTTTCAGTGCTGCTTCCTAACCATACTATCTTTACCTCTTGTGTTTAGGCTATTTCCAAATTATGTTAGTTGTAGAAATTGATAGCAACATAAATTGATTCTTGTACATTGAAACACAAATTGAGAACAGGCATAGCAATTAAGTATTGCACTATGAATATCAACCAGTTTTACATCTAACTATAAATTCATTTAATCACGTCTTATCTATTTGTAAATACATGGTTTTTCAATTATCCTTCGAACCAGTTGTGATATTTTCCTAGTTCTTCCACTGTTGGTTTTTTATCAATATACCTGTGTATTTTATTATTTTTTTAAAAATATCTTTTAGCAGGAACTTGAATAGTACTAATATATATTAAGAGCATGAATATATTAAAATATATTAAGAGTGTAATTTTGCTAAAATTATGTTAAGAAAGGAACATAAATTTGCTGTGTTGTGATGATTCTATTTATTGTATTAAACTTACCAGAAGGGTAAATAGTGTAAAAGGAAGATAAATTTGTTGTGTCATGATGTTTATATTTGTGGTGATAAAAAAGGCAAGTTGGGATGAGTTGAGATGCCACATATTTATTACAAAACTCCAAAGATTTAATATGTTAATCAGAAGAGAGTATATCACACCCAGAGTCCTAATGTGTTAATTGGAAAGCGCTAAGCAACATCCAGAGAATCAATTATTGGTTGCACACTTACATGTTCATCATTGTAAACCCTGATAGGGTCTAATTAGCTACACCCTGACTTTGAGAGACTGATTGGTGGCACCATCCTGGACTACTCCCTGTATGGACTGATTTGGGGAATGTTAAATAAAAAAGCATTGAGAGAGAAAGAAGAAAGTGGTCCTAAGAAATGAACAGGCCTTTATTAAGTGGTCTGAGAGCGATGCCAGGTAGTCACTCACAGAGAGGATCAGAGTGGCATGCAGGCAAACAAAGATTATATATCTTTATAGGAGCAATTACGTGCTATGTATCAGAGAGTTGGAAAGAGAATTTATGCCTTTGAGCTGTGGTGCTGGAGAAGAGTGTTGAATATACCATGGACTGCTAGGAGAACAAACAGACTTGTCCTGGAGAAGGTGAAGCCAGAATGCTCCTTGGAGTCCAGGGTTCTGAAGCTTTGTCTGACATACTTTGGGCATGTTGCAAGGAGGGAGTGGTCCTTGGAGAGGGACATGATGTTTGGCAGAGTAGAGGAGTGGCAAAGGAGAGGAAGACCTTCGATGAGATAGATCGATTCTGTGAGTGGAGTGGTGGGAATGAGTGCGGTTGAGATGGCTAGGTTGGCACAGGATAGGAAGACATTTAGAGCTCTTATACATAGGGTCACTCTGAGTCACAAGTGACTCAACAACAGGAGCTCTTGAGGAGATTTAGAGAAGATAGTAGTTTTCTCAGAAATTTGGGTGCCGGGGTCCCGTCAGTATGTGATCGGGTCCAGGGCCCATTTAGGCTCTAGCCTATCTCGGTGACCTTGCCAGGATAGGGCTCTATTGGGCCTCCTCAAGGTACGGTCAGGGGCAGGCCTTGGACTAAGTGATCGAGTGGGCAGGGAATCTTGATTTTCTTCCTCCAGAGAATAAGTATATTTAAAATGAACTCTCAAAGCCACAAACCAGAGGCATTAGAAGGGCAAGATAGCTCACCATTCCCACAGCTCTGCTAGAACTTCAGAACAAATTTTGTCTACTGTGATAATCATTCTGCTTGTATTGAATCCTGATTATGATTATAATTAATGTTAAACATGATTGTTTGGATAGTAATGCTTGATTGATTATTAAGGGTTTTATTATTTTTATTGTTTCACCTTCTTGTTGTTGTTATGTGCCGTTGAGTCGTTTGCGACTCATAGCGACCCTATGTACAACAGCCCTAAACCCCGCTCTACCCTGTGCTGATCACATTGTCTCTGACACACCCGTCCCGATTACCCCAGTCACTGAATCAATCCACCTCGTAGAGGGTCTTCCCATCCTGCGCTGTCCCTCTACTCTACCCAGCATGATGTCCCTCTCCAAAGACCTGTCTCTCCTTGCAACATGTCCAAAGTATGTCAGA
>NW_006400116.1:1149309-1151415 GCF_000299155.1 Elephantulus edwardii
CTGTATCAGGTGCACCTTCGTCTCCAAAGAGACACCGTTGCTCTTGAGTACTATAGAGAGGTCCCTAACCGCAGACTTTCCCATCACAATACGTTTTTTGATTTCCTGGCTGCTGGTGCCAAGAGTGTTGACTGTGGAGCCGAGCAAACTGAAGCTGTGAACAATCTCAATCTCGTCACCATCCATTCTGATGCTACCAATTGGTCCAGTGGTGAGAATCTTTGTCTTCTTGACATTGAGCCTCAGTCCATACTGAAGGCTGCAGTCCTTAGCGTTGATTTTATGTGAAACTCTAATGGGCTTTAGAACTCTCATCTCCAATAGAGTGTGACTTGCAATTATAATTTACCTTGCTGGCATTCTCTGTTTGTGTAAGAAATCTGTGCAAAGAAATATATAATAAATGTACAATTAATTTTATTAATATTTTAAAATTTTTTTAGTCCATTTTAAATTCATCTGAGAAAGACACTTCAAAAACAGAACCGAACTTGGATTTTGGAGTGAAGCCTGCAAGGACAGTCAAGGGAGGGCTGGGCCAAGGTTCCAACCCAGCCGACGCCATCCTCTATTCCTTCAAACCGCAGGTACAGAACTACAGCTCCCAGAGGTCTGTGGGGAAACGCCATCTTTAAAAACTTGGATTTTGGAGGGAAGCCTGCAAGGACAGCTGAGGCAGGCCCAGGCCAGGATTCTGACCAAGCCACTCCCATTTGGGACGAGGTAATCTATAAGATTTATCAACCTCCTTGAAATACTCATGCACCATTGATGATTAAGTTACATGGGGAAACAAACTGGTTTCTGGCCTGACCATGTGGGGCCCACTAACTCAAACAACAGGGAGATCCTGAGCATCTCCAAAGAGGAGGAAAGCCATTTCAGAAAGGGAACAACAAACTTCCTCCTTCATTATTTAGGTTGCCCCCTACCCCTCCCCACGTGTACCAGTGTGTGCTTCTTCCCTCCCCACTCATGCAAGCATCTGAGTGTGCACACACCCTACATGCATCTGCCCATGTTCCTGCCCAACCTTCTCCTGGAGCAGTGACGTCAAATAGAAAACCAGCTACCACCTCAGACACGAAAAACTCTGCCACATCAATAGCCTGAAAGAAGCAGGGTACTTCACTTGTCCCACAAGCACAAAGCAAAATATCACCCTCCAAAGAAGACACAATAGGAATGGATTTCCTGAAGCCAGAAAGCCTGATGGAACTTTCTGACACAGAATTTAAAAGAAAAATGATTGAATATTTTCAATGGATGAAAAACAAAATAGGACAATTGTAGCAAAAATCAGGAGGAGCTTAGAAAAACAATCCAAAACAATGCAGATAAAACAAACGAGGCACTAGAGACACTGAAAAAACAAGAAACCATGATCCAAAATATGAGGTCTAAGGTTTCTGATGCTGTCAACATGATGGAGGGACACACAAACAGAATTGAAGAGATGGAACACAGAATCAGTGAAATAGAAGACAGAATTATCACTACAGATCTGATTGAACAAATAGCAGAATAAAAAAGAAGGAAACAGAAGAAAACCTAAGAATAATGTGGGATGCCATCAAAATAAATAATATTCACATCATCAGAATCCCAGAAAAGGAAGAAACAAGTAAAGGCACTGAAAAAGTTGTGGAAAAATTACTAGAAGAAAACTTTCCAGGCATAATGAAGAATGAAAGAATATATATTCAAGAAGCTGAGTGAACACCATATAGAATATATCCTAAAAGGAAAACACCAAGGCACATTATTATCAAATTTGCCAGAAACAAAGATAAGGAGAGAATTCTGAAAGCAGGGAGAGAGAAACAAAGGGTAAACTACAAGAGGAGATATAAAACAGAACCCTGATTGATGGCTTGCTGTTAAGGAGTATGATCCCAATCCAAAGATATGAGGTTCAAATCCACCACCTCTGGGAGAAAGTTGGGTAATTTGCTCCTGTGCTATATCTGACCTTCCAGTAGATTTTCAGGGGAAAAATATAGCGAAGACCATAGCCCAGATCAGGCCACCTTAGTCTCCAGCCTGACGTCATTGCTCTTCAGTACTCTTGAGAGGTCCCTCACAGCTGACTTTCCCAATGCAATT
>NW_006400116.1:1151570-1156139 GCF_000299155.1 Elephantulus edwardii
TCCTTGACCTTCTTCAGTAAGAGCTTCAGGTCCTCCTTAGTTTCAGCAAGCAGGGTTATGTCAACTCTATGGTACAAAACAACACCACTTACCTTAAGAGCTTTCTCCTTGGGTAAATGGCTGCTGTTTTGACCTTATATGTTTATTATAGAGAATGAGTGTTTCAGTTGGAGGAAAGTTGTAGGTATGGTAAAAATTGTGGCACCATAGTTTAAGATCAGTGGGAATAAAAACAAGAGGAATTTGTGGCCAGGGGTTACTAGAGCCTCTGTATAAAAGTAAGAATCTGGTGGCTTAATGATAAGAAATTACTGTGCCAACACAAAGGTATAAAATTCAAATCTACCAGCTGCTCCTTGGGGGAAAGATGGGCAGTCTCCTCACTAGTGACTTATTGCCTCTGAAAATCCCCTGGAGAGTCTGCTGTTATGGGTCAGTTCCAACTCTAGATGGCATACAACAACAACAACATTTAAAAGTTGATAATTCTTTCAGGAAGCTTCTGGAATGATCAATCAAGTTATTTGCATATTACTTCCTAGAATAGCAGTATTATGTCATAAGACAGTGAGATAGAATATTTATTTACATTAAGTATTCAAGTGCTTTAAGGTGCATAGATTGAGTTTTCATATAGAATCTTCTTTCTATACTTCTTATTGGGCATTGAATATTTATTGCCCTGTTGTAAAAAATGGTAAAAATAAGTAATAATAATAATAACAACAGCAATAGCTACAACGATTTTATCTGTTCCATATCTATTGGAGCAAGTCCTTTAGAAATTGCTTTAAACTTTGAAATTGTTCAGACTCCTTTAGATTTGTTGTTATTGGTTGTTATCAAATTAGCTCCAATTCGTGGCAACTCCAAGAACAAAAGAAAAATCTTTGCATAGTCCTGCTCCATTCTCAGCATTGTTTTTATGCTTGATTCCATTGTTGCAGCCACTGAATGTTTTGCAACTCTCCTAAGCTTAGTGCTTTACTCTTATCTGTAAGGATTTTACTACCTATTTATAAAAGGAGCTCTGGTGGCAAGCTGAGTTGTGCTGCCAAAACAAAGGCACAAGGTTCAAATTCACCAGTTTCTCTGCAGGAGAAAGATGGGCAATCTCCTCTCATGCAATTTACAGCCTCTGAAAAACAACTGAAGTTTCAGCTATGGGTATGTTCAGTTCTAGATCACGTAACAACAGCACAACCTACTCCTTAGAAGTAGATTCCAGGCCTTTCTTCTTAGGCTATCTTATTCTGTAAGCTTTCAACAGTATCATTTCCAGCATCACAACAGCACTAAAGCTGTCACATTAAGACAAACTGATGCATAAACTAAAAGCGGCATCTCTGATTGTGAAGGCAGTCCTGGAAGGAAGGATTTCTTATCCCTGCTTTAGTGATACAAAAATAGAGGCTTGGGAAAGGCATTTTGTCTAAAGCCTCCTGGCTAGAAAGTATTTAAACACAGAACTGAGCATGTGAGAACAGATTGAAAGCTCTGTTTTCTGCACCACAGATTAAGGGGGAGTTCCCAAATGCCAATACTTGGGCTATGATCTCTGTAGCATCAAACACAGTCCTGGGCACAGAGTACAAATAAATTCTTACTGAGAGTGCTGAGCAGAAAGGTGACTTGCCCAAAGTCACACTGAGAAGTTTCTCTAAATGAGTGCATCTTCTGACTCCCAATTTGGTCTCCTTGGAAGCTGCTGCTTCCTTGGCTGGCAAGGGAATAGTACAGCACATTTTTACTTCTGTTTAATGGTTGCAGTCTTAAGGCTCCCACAGTCACTTGGTCCTTGATTTGGCTGCACAACACACAGCAAAAGCTGTAATGACTCTATTACCAGCAAATTGGCTCTTTAAGCAACAATATTGGCTCAGTCTGAATGCATTAAAGCCCCAGAGGTAGATGTCTCCATTCTCATGCTTTTTCCATTACATATCCGAGATTACTGATTTCCAGGAGGAAATAGACAGACAAATTTAGAGTTTACGACAATGGAGACTAAAATTCATGTCCTTTTCACCTCAGATTCTGTGAAATTGTAGCTTTCAGTAGTATATGGCTGGTTTGTTTTTAAAAATCAATGTCTTTTTTTAAACTGATACAAATTAATAGGTTTCTTTGTCATAATGTCAGTCTAAATATGACATTTAAAGGTCGCTACAGATATGCTTTGGTTTTTCATCTGACATATCAAAGACAAGAGTAAAGGAAAGAAATTAACATTTTATTTTTTAATTCTACTGAGAATCAAATGTTGTCTGAAGTGATACAACCATTTTTTTTCAAATCTGGAGATTTCTACCAAGTCTTTCATTAAATATTCTACAACAAATAGTAGTATATATATATATATATATATATTTAAGTTACCAATCTTATTATTAACCTGAAGCCTCAGGTTCATTTTATATTTTAATAAAGTTGGAAGCAAAATTAGAAAGCAAGACACAGCAATGTCTCTCTTTGTTACTGTGAGATGAATAGCTCTTTGAACAATATTCTTTCTTTCCTTGAATTAAAAACCAGAGTAAGACAAATCCATACATAAGATGCCAGAATAGGGAGATTCAACAAGACTAATTTAGATTTGATAGGAAAAGAAAAATTAAAAGAAAATAATAGTTATGCTGACTATTTTCTAAGATAGATAACGGTAATAGAACTAGGTATTCTTAGAAAATGATTTAAAATTTTAGAATATTTTGTGAGTATAAAAATAATCTTAATTTTATCTTAAAGGCCTTCTAAGTTTCTGTCCATACTATTTATCCAACATAAATGAATTTTAAATGTTCCCTTTGTTTATTGAGGAAAAAAAATAATACAAATCAGTTGAATTTCTGCAACTGATAATGAATTGTTAGATAATCTATTACTTAAATGTAAAAATTTTAAAAGGACAAAATACATTCCTGAAAGTTGATAATTACTGAGGAAATAATATGTAATGAAAAATGGAATACAGAAAGCTCCACCTCACATATGTTGAACGTGTTGCCAGGATGGACCAGTCCTTGGAGAAAGGCATCATGTTTGAAAGGGTCTAGGCACAGCTCAGGAGAAGATGACTTCAGGTTAGATGAATTGACACAATAACAGGGGTAATAGGTACACATGTGTTGGAGACAGTGAGACTGGTTCAGGTTAGGAAAGAGTTCAGAGTTATTGTACGGAGGGTCGCTTTCAGTTGCAGGCGACTGCAGGCGACTCAATCACACATAGCAGTAACTCCAGGTCACTTTCATTTTGAAGATAGCTGTCATTCCTAACATTTAGAATTCCAGAATAAACAACTAAATGTCTGAGAATTCCAGAAGAAACTACTCCTTGTGTTGGTTTAGTGTTCCAGGAGCAAGAGTGAAGTGGAAGCAAACTTGCTCCTAATGAAATTTTAGCCTGGCTTTAAGGTCTCTGAGCAGTCTTGAAAATTCCAAAATTAGATTAAATGAGCTCACACATTGTCCTGAAAAGCCATGAAAAAACATTGAGATTTGAGATGGGGGGAAAAAATTACACTAGATTGTAAATTTCTGAAAATTGTTTTCAAACACAATATCCAATGAGCACTTAATTAAAAATAAGCAAGAACACAGAAAATAAGATGCTAAAAGTTACAGTCAATGAAAACAATAAATAGAAATAAAAGCAGTAATATATGAAAATCAAAGATATAGATATATGTTGTTGTTGTTGTTAAGTGCCGTTGAGTCATAGATGACTCATTGCGACCCTATGAATGAAAGACTTGAACACTTGTATAATTTCCATCATCTCCAAGTTCCAGAGTTTCCAGAGGCAAGTTATTTTGGAAGTGGATGCCACTTAACCATTATCACATTTGAGACATCAGTGTCACAGTGTTTAGCACCACAGCAACCACAAGTTACTTCTGTACAGCAAATGGACAGACCACTTAGAAGAATGTTTGACCAAAAACAAATAAAACCAGGCCCAAGGGCTGAAAGCCCAAGGGCCCTAGTGTGGTGTTTGGTTTTTTCACTTTTTTAAAATTTTATTAATTTTAATGAACATTTACAGAGATTTTGGATTTCCATTCATTCATTGTTGCACTTTTCTCCCTGCCCAGCCTTCCCCCCTCAGTTCACTGCTCTCTTTAAAAAGTAAAAGAAAAATTCTTTCACTGGTATACAATCTCCCCACAACTCCCCTTCCCCCCAGTGCCCCAAGTGCACTGTACTATGCAACCTTAATTATAGACTTTTGTGATAACCATAATACCCTATCATATATAGCTTTTAAATTGTTCTCTCCCTCATCTGTTTCAATGCAGTATACACAATTTATCCAGTTTTTCTCAGTCTTAGCCCAACCCCAATGTCACTTCCATTCTACAACAATGGCACCATGCAGTATTTGTCATTTTGTGACTGAGCTATTTCACTCAGCATAATGTCCTCCAGGCTCACCCATTTTGAATAATATTACATGAGTTCCTTGTTTTTTAATGCAGTGTAGTATTCCATTGTGTGAATATACCACAGCTTCTCTATCCATTCATTTGTTGATGGGCACTTAGGTTGTTTCCAACTCCTTGCTATT
>NW_006400116.1:1157812-1170777 GCF_000299155.1 Elephantulus edwardii
TTTGCTCCTCTCCTTGAAAAGCAAAAGAAAAACTCCCTCATTGGTACACAATCCCCCCTGCCCCTCCCCAAACCCCACTCCCTGCCCCCAAATATAATTCACTCTGCAACCCTCATTGCATACTCCTACGATAAAATTAATGCCCTAAAATATAATACTTTTAGACTATTCTCTCCCCCATAGACTTCAATGCCATTCTTTAATGGCAGACAGGTTGAGAAACGTTCTTACATTTTTAAAGAGTTGGTGCTGTTTTTGTTTGTTTGTTTGTTTGTTGTTAAAGAAGAAAATAGAATGAAAAAGTAATTACAGACTTTCTGTGATGTGCAAGATTAAATACTTTCTGGTTCTTAAAGGATGCTTTTTCACTTGTGGTACAAAGAAATTAAAATTCATTATCTATAGCTACCTACAAAATATATTTTAACAGTCAGCATATACTGCTGTTGTTGTGTATTGGCAAGTTGGAACCAACCCATAGCAGATTACCTATCCTTCTCACACAGAGCATCTGGTGGCCTCAAATCGTGTACCTTAGAGATTGCAGCACAATTTCTTGCCTTTAGGCCATCTGAACAAAAAAAACGCCCAACCAATCAACCAACCAACCAACCCACAAAACAAGAAAATGATGATACCCCACACAAAAAAAGCAAAAATTCTCCTCTAAAAAAGTTTCAAAGTCTGATTTGGTTATGCCTTGTTATGTAGTAAGAATATAAAAAAAAACCCAAAGCAATTGCCATAAATCAAGAAAAAGGTTACTTTTAAGTGGAAGAAGAGGGATATGAGAAGAGGGATTATGATAGAGAAGGGATGTGTGGAGAGTGAGCTTCAGGGATAATGACAAGTCTCTATTCTTCCTCTCTGTGACCATTACCTAAAAGTTACATTAAAGAAACAAACAAACAAAAAATGTTAAGGTACAGATTTACAGTTTTGTTTATGTGTTCTCTTTTGCAATAAATTGGTTTAAAATGTGAATTTTGTAAAAACTAAAAACCAAGACAGTCAGGCAGGGAGGAGCAATGGAAAAGAAAGAGGAATGAATAAGTAAAGAAGCTCTGTATATATAAATTTTGACCACAAGGCAAAATTGAAGGTTTTTTAATAGAAAAATTAAAATCTCATGTAATACACTGCATGTTTCCAAATCAGGAAAGGAGTGTGTCAGGGATGCATCCTGTTTCCATACTTTTTCAATCTATATGCAGAGCAGATCATTCAAGAGGCTGGGCTTTATGAGGAGGAATGTGGCATCAGGATTGGAGGAAGATTCATCAAAACAACCTGCATTATGCAGACAACACAACTTTGCTTGCTGAAACTGAAGAGAACCTGATGTGCTTGCTGCAGAAGTAATCTTCAATATGGATTGAAGGGTTTTTTGTCTAGAATTTTTTGCCTAAAAATTATTTGTCTAGAATCAAAGATTTTCACTACTGGGCCTATTGGTAGCACCATAATGGATGGAGAAGAGATTAAGGTTGTTAACAATTACAGACAAATTGCACTGGAAAAATCTGCTATCAGGGACCTTTCCAGAGTACTAAGAAGCACCAATGTCAGTCTAGAGACTAAGGTGCACCTGATACAGACCATGATCTTCACAATTATTTGCTATGCATTTGAGAGCTGGACATTGACAGAGGATTAGAGAAGAATTGATGTATTTGAGTTGTGGTCCTGGAGAAGAGTCTTGAACATACATACCATGGACTGCTGAGAAAATAATTAGGTCTGTCTTGAAAAGGATAAAGCCAAGTTTCTCCTTGGAGGCAAGGATTTTGAAGCTCTGTCTCAAATACTTTGGGTTCATGGCCATGAGGGACTGGTTCTTGGAAAAGGACACTATGCTTGAAAGGGTGGAGGGACAGCACAGGAAAGGAATACCTTGGATGAGATAGATTGATATAGTAACTGGGTCAATGGAATTAGGTGTGTCAGAGTCAGTGAGACTATCTCAGATTAGGGTAGGGTTCAGAGCTATAGGCTTACTATGAATTACGAGTGACTTAATAGCATATAACAACAACAGTTTCTTTTGTAAATATATCTAAATGGATATATATCTTAATGCCATTTTCTGTGTGAGTGCTTACTCAAGGTAGTACTTCCAACATTATTTTACTTTTATCTCCACTTTCTCCTTGTGATGTTAAGCAGAGAACTTCGTGTTCACTGGACCAGACTCTCTAACAATAGCCGTCAAGTACAAACTATTCCATCTTTATCAAAAGCCACTGAATAAAGTCTATCTCTATATGCTTATTCACCTATCATGACTTTGGTCTAAGAAATTCTCTCCAAATGCAGCTTTAAAATACATAAATATCTTTCAGCAGGATTTTGTTCCACTTTAATAGGCCCTAAAGTTGTGTATTACAGATTTTTCTTCTCTGATTCCATGGAAAATTAACAGAATGATGCTGAACCTGTACCTTACAATGTGATGTGGTTTGGATTTAGCCAGGTCACAATTTTGAAGTCCTGGTGTGGATTTCATGTCTTGTTGCTTGTCCTATGTGCTAACTTTCTGCTTGGTAAAATTGCAAATTCCCAATGAAAGTATTCTATAATTGATTAGATCTGGGCCGCTTGGCAATTTCCTTATAATCTTTTTTACTGTACTTCCCATAAAAGTGACAAGCTTAGTATAAATCCTAGTATCAATCAATTCCAGTAAGTGCTAATCTCTTCATGGCACTGAAGATGAAAATGTCAAATAGCACCTGCTCGATGTTACATTCCTACTCTAAATTATCAAAACTTAAAGTAACATAAAATTGCTTTGATTTCCCTTCTTTTGAAAATACTAACCTTCAGATAATTTTCTGTTCAGTTATTTCTTTTTCTCTTTTTTACTTACAGTCTGATTGCAGGAGATTGATGAGCTGAATTTGGAATGGTAAATACGTTGATGTCTCTTGGCAAAAGACACTGAGCATGCCCCTGTACTAGGGTACAATAGTGGATGAGAATTTCTAGCCCTTGACTTCCCATCTTTAAACTACTGTCAAAGTTTTAATAAAAACATTGTCATAGGGGATTGGCAGTCTAAACTCTTGAATATTTCACATTCAAGATAAAGGTTTTTCCTTGTATGACTTGCCTTTCAAGTGAATCTGAAAGAATTGGGAAATAATGTGAATTTTACATTTGTCTTGCTAAATTTCCATTCCATTTGTTTTACCCAATAAGAAAATGAAACTTTGGGAAATTGAGTGACAAATTCATGGCTACAGATTTAAAGGCAAAATTAAAGATCTCAAATTGTTTAAAATACTTCTCTTTGTGTAATGAGTGAGAGCGATAACATTCACATTAGGTTCATGAAATGCAAAAGTCTGGGTTTTGTAGGTATGCATTTAGAAAAACCATTTATTTATAAGGAAATAAAATCTTTCTATGTGGTAAAAAAATGGAATAATACAATGAAGACAATACAATAAGTGTAGCAGATAAGGTGTAGAATTAATTTAACTAGCCTCATATTGCTTTCTAAGTAAAATTTTCATACATTCGGTATGATTTCCTTGGATCTTACAGAATGTTGTTGTGAGTTATTACTAAGTTGATTCCATCTCATGCTATCCATGTGTACACAGTAGAAGTGCTTTATAGAATTGTAAAAGCTATGATCTTTCAAGGGTATATTATCAGGCCTATCTTTTAATCCAGCCATAATTTTGTTGTTGTTATGTGCCATCAAGTCACCTGTGACTTATAGTAATCCTGTATACAACAGACTCAAACTCTGCTCTATCCTGCGCCAATATCAGTGTCTCTGACACATCTACTCCCATTACCCCAGTCACTGAATCAATCCATCTCATAGAGTGTCTTCCTCTCCTGCACTGTCCCTCCACCCTCTGGATGTCCTTCTCCAAGGACTGGTCCCTCCTTGCAACATGTCCAAAGTATGTCAGACAAAGCTTCAGAATCCTTGCCTCCAAGGAGCAGCGTGGTTTAACCCTCTCCAGAACTAACCTGTTCAGTTTCTTAGAAGTCCATGGTATGTATAATACTCTTCTCCAAAACCACAGCTCAAAGGTTTCCGTTCTCCTATCATCCCTAGATATTGTCCTGTTCTCTGATATACAGTAAGTGATTGCAAAGACCATGGCCTGTATCAGGTGGAGCTTAGTCTCCAGAATGACATCGTTGCTCTTCAGTACTTTGGAGAGGTCTCTAACAGCAGACTTTCTCATCGCAATATGTCTTTTAATTTTCTGGCTACTGGTGCCAAGAGTGTTGATTGTGGGACCAAGCAAACTCAAGCTGTTAACAATCTCAATCTCTTCACCATGTTTTGTGATGCTGCCAATCAGTCCAGTGGTAAAAATTTGTTTTCTTGATATTGAGCCTCAATCTATATTGAAGGCTTCAGTCTTTGACCTTCTGCATCAAATGTGTCAGCAAACAGGGTTGTGTCACCTGCATAACACAGATTGCTGATGAATCTTCAAGAATCCCAGAACACTTGATCATGCTAATGTGAAACCTATATTTGGACCAGGAGGCAATCATCAGAACAGAGCAAGAAAATACTGCATAGTTCAAAATTGGAAAGGATGTATGCCAAGGATGTGTCCTATCTCCATACATTTTCAATTTATATTATCCGGGAGGCTGGGCTCTATCAGGAGAAATGTGGCATCAGGGTTGGAGGAAGATTCATCAACAATCTACATTATGAAAATAGCATAACACTGCTTGCTGAAACTGACAAGGAAACCCATCCATCATAGAAGATTTTAATAACAACTTGTTTTTATCTTTTTTTCCCAATTTTACACTGATTTACCTACAAAGTTTTTATGTACTGCCCCTCACATCAGATCATCCCCATCTCGCCGCACCCTCCTCCACCCATCAATCAAACCATGTGACCCATGATAACCCACTCCTCATTCCCCCTTAGATTTTCATAGAAGTTTTACTAATTATCAATGTCTACAATAATGGGCTTGTACAGTATTTATCCTTATGGAACTGAGTTAATTCACTTAGAATAATACTCTCCAGTCCCTCCCAAGTTAAGGAGCAATTTACAAAATCATTGCTCTTGTGTGCTGTATAGTATTTCATTGTGACAATGTATCATAATGTCTCGATCCATTCTATTGTGATTGGACATTTGGACTGTTTCCATATTCTCATGATGATGAATAATGATGCTATGAACACTGGTGTACAAGTATCCATTTATGCCTCATTTCTCATTTTCTTGGGGTATATTCCTAGCAGTGGAATTTCTACTCTCAGCTTTTTTGAGGAAACGCCAGTCCGTCTTCTAGAGTGATTGCACCATTTTATAATTCCACCAACAGTGTATAAGAGTTCTTATCTTGCCACATCCTCTCCAACGTTTATTACTTTTTGTCTCGTTAAACTTGCCACTGCTATTGCAGTGAGATGGTATCTCATTGTGGGTTTGACTTGCATCTAACAATTTTCAAAAAGCTGAAACAGGATCCACATCTTACATCATAAACAAAAATCAACTCAAGGTAGATCAGAGACCTGTGACTAAGGCCTAAAACCATGAATTTCATCAGAGACAAACTGAGATCAAGCTTAGATGGCCTAGTCTATGGTATAAAGAGACTGCCAAATACAGCCGGAAATGCTCAGTCTGGAGAGGATAAAATAGAAGAATGAGACCTTCTTAAGATTAAATCCCTATGTGTATCAAAAACTTTTCCTAACATAGTGAAAAGAAAATCCACTGACTTGAAAAAAAAAATTAAATAAACCAAACATGAAAAAAACCCAGCATTTTGCAATACTATTTCAGACAAGTATCTCATATCAAAAGACTCCTACAGGGCCTCCAAAAGAAAAAGATTGAACACACAATTACAAAATGGGCAAAATACATGGAAAAACTTTTCACAGAGGAAGATATTTGGGTGGCCAAAAGATACATGAAGAAATGCTAAAAATCACTGGCAATAACAATTTGCTCTTGAAACAGGTAGCCCAACAGAAATGGAGGGGAAAATCCAACAGAGAAAAAAGATCTCAAAGTAGCTTCCCATCATTAAATAATGGAGGATTAAAGGGGTTCCTAAGAATTGACAATATTCTCTAACCTTTATTTAGCTAATAAAGTAGTTAAAGTAATTTAAAATTAACTAAAAGCAGTAACCCGAAGTGTAAGGCATAATATCTGTTTTTCCTTAAGCTGTTCAAAAGTGACAAGTGAAGATGACTTTAGGGGCCAGAAAGTGACAGAATTAAGCAACATAGATGGGGTTCTGTGTCAAATTATAGAAGTGTTTTCCTAAGGAAATAATGTAGGTCCAGTTTTAGCAAGCTTCTAGTATGACATAATACAAACATCATGCCATCAACTCTTCTAATTTTTACAGAGATACCATAAATCCAAAAATCTACTGAATCCTTCCATGTGATATGGGGAGTCTCTCTCTCTCTGTATGTGTGTAAATGGCTGCATGTGAAAAATTACATAAGTGGTTGTATCCTTTATGACACGTTAGGTGAATGTCCTCAAGTGAACTAAATGGTTTGTGCCAAGTTAGCCTAAGGAGAGCTCTATTAACCAAATGTGAGATCTGGTGGCATATTATACTTGCATATCAACTCAAAGGTAGGCAGATTGGATTTAGTAACTGCTACTTCTCAAGATAAGGATGAACAATCTTCTCCCATGCCATTTACAGTCTTTAAAAACCTTTTGGAGGATCAGTTATAAATTAGTTCTGGCCCAGTGGCACACAATGACAACAATATTAGCCTTAGGGTTCTAATTTACCCAGGGATTCCACCAAGGATAGATCTGGAAATCTGTGTCTGTAAAGATAATAAGCAAGAATATTGCTGGTGCAATTCTATTTTGTAATATAAAGAATAATTATGAATCAAAATCAATTTGAGTCACAAAGTTTGTTGTGTTTGAGGTTTTGTTTCTTTATCTGTTGAGTGTCTTCTTCAATTTGAGGGTCCAATGACTCATAGGAACTTTAAGAACAACTGATCTGAGCCCTGTCCTATCCTGTGTCGTCCTCATCTTTTCTGACTTACTCAAGCCCATTGTAGAATTCACTAAGTCAGTCCTTCCAGTTGAGGTCTTAGTGTCGTTCATCAATCCTCCAGTGATAAAAGCATGATGTCCCTTTCCAAGGGATGGCCTCTTCTAACAGGTCCAA
Organism: Elephantulus edwardii; assembly: GCF_000299155.1. Lineage (NCBI taxonomy): Eukaryota > Metazoa > Chordata > Mammalia > Macroscelidea > Macroscelididae > Elephantulus > Elephantulus edwardii. The sequence goes on from NW_006400116.1 coordinate 1,164,988, forward strand.
AACATGAGATGAAGCTTTATAATCTTTGCTCATAAGAAACACTCTGGCTGTATTTTTTTCCCATTTGTTCTTTTGGCAGTCCATGGGATATTCAATGTTCTTTTGTAACACAAGTCAAAAATACCAATTTTCTTCGGTCATCCTTACTCACTATCTAGCTCTCCGATACATAGCAAGTGGTTAAAAAAAAACCTAGGGCCTACATCAAGTACACCCTAGTCCTCAACTGATATCATTGCTCCTCAGTAATTTGTAGAGGTCTCTGACTTCAGACTTTCCCAGTGCAATACAGCTCCTGATTTCCTCACTGATGGTACCAAGTATGTTGATTGTGCATCCAAGTAGGATGAACTCTTTAAAATCCTTTCTCCTGTTGGTCTAGTGGTGAGAAATTTTTAAATTTAAGTAGTATTTCTTAATAAGGTAGATAACATGTTTCTCTGACATCATTTCAGCCACTGCAGCTAAAGGCAAACAACCGACTGGGTGGGTAAAAGATTGACTTTATGTATATACACTTCAGTGCAATTAGAAAATAGTGTAGATTTCAGAATTTAAATAGGTGAAGTGACTTTCTATTTGAACATGGGAACAGAAAATTCCTCTAAAATCTTCTGAAGCTTGAATATAAATTTGATTGCTCTTGTCTTAGATCACTCTAGTTTTCATAATTCAGACAAGACAAGCTTAGTACAGATGCAAAATTCAGCCTTTGAGGGAAGACATACCAGCTCACATTGTCTTATCGACCAGGAGGATGTTGGTAGCAATCACAGTGCGGGAGTGAAGTAACTGTTTCTTTACACAGTAGTTATCCCATACGCCTGCGTCTGCTGCTACCATGGGCTCACCTGTGTTCAAGTCAACACCCACAAGTTGACTGGATTCTGAATGTTCTGCTTGAATTTTTGTTTCCGGAAGGTCAAAACCAGAATTCTGAGCAAGAACCTTGGGAATAATGAGCAGTGCGTCAGCAAATGCCTGGACGCTAAGCTGGGCCCTGCCCTTGACAGTGGGCTTATGCTTCATCAGAGCTCCTGCCATTGCCACTTTCCCGGCAACAGTCCCTGGGACCACACAGCCATCATCGATGGCGTTCTTGACAGCCCTCAAGCTCCTTCTCTGATGGCATCTTTAATCTGAGTGAGCGTGTGTTTATTTGGTCCTTTGATCAATAGTGTGATGGAGCGAGAGTTGTATTTCTTGGTGAAGGTGAGCTGCTCCTCGCCCACGGTGTACTCATCATAGACGAGGCCCACGTGCCCCAGGCATTCTGAATTCAGGTCATCTAAAGAATTGAGAGCCACCCCACCACAGGCAAAAGTCAGCCTCTCAATATTCCTCCGCTTATCTCTACACAGAGCTACTATGCCTTCTTTTGCAAGAGCATCTAAGGAAACGGGATCAATTTCCCTTTTGATTAATAACAACAAATCCTTTATTTGAATTACCATAGATTTTCTTTTTTCAGGTATATGACTTTTTAAACTCTATCTTCAGTGAATTTTCTTTCCACTTTTACAAGTTTCTCTCGCTCTTTTGTGCTTTGTTGAAGAAGCCAGAGTTCACTTCCGTTTTTTCATATTCCAATGACACATTGCAGGTGAGGATGTATGCCTCTTCTACTCTCTTCTTTGTATCAGGATGCCGTGTGCCATGGTCTAAAACAGTCCCTTGGATTAAGCTTGTATCAGTTTCAGATTTATGTTTCATATCCACGATTTCAACCATGAAAAGGTCAATAGGTTCATCTTGATCCTTAATGGACAAAATGGAGTCAACAACAGCCTCTGATGTTGATATGTAAACCATATTGAAGGCTGCAGTCTTTGATCTTCTGAAGTAAGCGTTTCATATACACTTCACTTTCAACAAGCAAAGTTGTATTATCTACATAACACAGCTTGTTGATGAGTTTTCCTTTAATCCTGATGTCAAGTTCTTCACAGAGGTCAACTTCTTACATTATTTTCTCAGCATAGTAGACATGGACATATATTCACCTTTCTTGATTTTAAATCATGATGTTTCTCTTTGCTCTGTTCAGACAGCAACCTCTTAATCTACGTATAGATGTCACATGAGCAGAATCAAGTATTCTGGAATTCCCATTCTTGTCAATGTTGACTATAATTTGTTATGAACCACACAGTCAAATATCTTGACATAGTCAGTAAAGCAAAAGTAGACCTTTTTTTAAAAAATGATATCCTTTGCTTTCATCCAGGTCTGTCTAGCAGGAGCATTTATATCCCTGATGATATAGACTCTTCTAAACCCAATCTTCATTTATGGAAGTTCTCTGTCAATGTTCTAGCTATTTTTGGATGGTCTTCAGAATTATCTTGTTTACATGCAATGTTGTCCAATAATTTCCACATTCTGTTTGATTAACTTTCTTGGTATTAGAAACAAATATAAATATCTTCCAGTCTTTGGCCAGGTAGATATCTCCAAATTTCCTGGCACAGACTGGTAAATATGTCCGAAGCTGCATCTGATATGTGAAACATGTCAAGTAGTATACTATTAAATCATGAGGAATTCTTTTTTGTAATGCTTTCAGTGGAGCTTAAAATTCTTCTTTCACTAACTTTTTGTATTCCAGTCACCAATTACTATTGACATCAACTTGATTACATGTTTAATCAATTTTGGACTTTGAAATTTGGTAAAAATCTTCAATTTCCTCTTCTTTGGCTTTAGTTCCACCACCTCCCTAGGCCTCCATCGTGTCATGTAACCAGGGGTCCCAGATGGGCCTTACACTATATTTGTATGTCTGATTTGTTGTTAGAGATATAACACTTATCTGCCAGTGTGTTCTGTTGGGGGAATGATGTACCAAAAAGAATTACCTGTCAGGAAGAACTGTTTCAGGAAGTAGCACATAATCAAAATCAAAGACAGAATTTCAAGCTGCTCTGAAGAAAAGAAACTGGCAGATAATAAGGCCCCAGGAATTGATAGGATCTCAAACGGCATATTTTAACAAACAGATGCACCCTGAATGTGCCCACCAGTATGTGCCAAGAAATCTGGAGGACAGCTACCCGGCCCACTGAGTGGAAGAGATACATGTTCACTCCCATTCTTAAAAAAAGTGATCTAGTAGATTGTGGAATTTATCAAACAAAATCACTAACATGACATGTAAGCAAAATCCAAAAATTATTAGAACAGCACATCAACAAAGGATTGACAGAAATATAAGCAGGTTTTAGAAGAAATTGTGAAACTAAAGATATTATTGTCAGAGTCAGATGAATCTTGACTGAAGGCAGAGAGCACAGGAAGAATAACTATTTGTGTTTTCTTGACTATTGAAAGACATTTGACTATGTCGTTCACAACAAACTATGGTTAACATTGCGGTTAATATTGCGGCTAAAATTGAGAAGAAGGGAAATCCTAGAATATCTGGTCTTGTTCATGAAAAAAACTCAACCTAGACCAGGAAATTTTTTTGTCCAAATAAAGCAAAGAACACTGCAGAGGTGAAAATCAACAAAGAAGCATCTCTTCATGTGTCTGTTGGTCATCTGAATATCTTCCTCTGTGAAAAGGATTTCCATCTCTTTTCCGCTTTTGTAATTTGGCTATCATCTTTTACTTGTGGAGGCCCTGTAGGATTCTGTGGACTTTAACTAGGAGACCCTTGTCTGAGATGGTAGAATTGTCATTTTGCTATATTGAGTCTACCTATCCATGAACAAGGATTATTTTTGCATTTATTTAGATCTCTTATTGTTTGTTGCAGTAGCATTTTGTAGTTTTCTTTATAAAGGTCTTTTTTGGGTATGGTTTTAAAATCCCCTTAGTGGTTGGGAAAGGGACTGCAGCACTTGGGTCAAATTGATTAATTTTCAAATGGATATACCTTAAATGACACAACAATTTTTTTTGTCTATTTGCGGATCTGAATAACTTGGTACTGCTGTGATGGTTCACGCTGTCCCATAGTCTTGTCAAATAGCATAATGGTTACCCATTATGTACAGTGTTTGGATGAGCTTCCAGATTGATTTATGCTGGGAAGCAGTAGTGGCATCCACTTCTAAACTAGATGCTTCTGGAAACTCTACAAAGTCTATAAACTCTGTAAATGTACAGAAATGATGTTAGTTATAGAATAGAGTTCTGGTCTTTTGTGCAAAACTTACAGTCATATTCGACTTGATGACACTTAACCACTGCTAATTGAGACTAGTACTCAGAATGTTCTGGAGGAACATTCTTTCACTTTGTACATCACTTTTTGTCAATGTGCTATATGAAGTAACCTGGGTTTGCTGTGATGCTGAACCTTATGCCATGGGAATATCAAATACCATAATGGTTTCCCAATGTGGACAGTGTTTGGTGGAGCATCCAGTTGTAAAACAGGTTTGGAAGGAGTGGCATCCACTTCCTAAACCACATGTGTATGGGAACTCTATGAACCTGGAGAAATAATGATAGTTATGGAAAGGCATTAGGTCTTTTGTTCCTATAGTCGCTATGAGTCATGCCCAACTCAATAGCAATCAACAACAACAACAAATACAAAAGTGGAGGAAATATTTCTTCAGTAATATGAGCTATATCAGTTAATCAATTCTACAATAATTTGCAAACACACAGTGGGTTTTGTTAATTTTTAAGATAATAGATATAAAAACATTAAAATGTGAAAAATATCTTAAGCTGGATGATGTAATTGTGGAACTGAGTATACTAAGAGACTTTATTGACATAATCAATATTTATATTATCAAGTGTCCTTCTAAAACCATTCCATCTATTTGAGCACAAGTTTTCGTAACTCAGACGAATGGATCCTAAGATGATAGGGAAAAATCATTTCTCAAAATTTAAAATTTGACAGTTTACATTCAGCAAAACTGCAACTTAATTGCAAACACAAAATCCAGTATTCTAAGGCATATTAGGTATCAAAGAATAGCGTATAAAGAATTATTTTGTTGAAATTCTTCTCCAGAAAATAAGTGACGTGATTCCAGGAGAAAGCAATATTTTGTGGGAATTAAGAGTGTATAAAGTTTACTGTGGACAAAATAATTTATATATCTTTGTATTATATATTATATAATTGTGCGATTGGCACAGGACAAATCAAAGTTTAGTGCTGTTGTACATAGCGTCGCTATGAGTCACAAGCGACTCGACGGCACGTAACAACAACAACATACTCTATAATTATACCCAGGCTTGGCCTTGGGTTGAAGGCAGCAGCGGCTTCAAGCCCAAGAGGAGAAGAGGAGAGAGGAGGCGGCCATGTCCTCTAGGTCGTATAGACCTGGTGTACAAGTTGCCGAGCCGCAATCACTTGTGGTTGCTGTGAGGCTTAGCACTGTGACACTGATGTGTCCAGTGCATTAATGGTTGGTTACCCAATGCGGACAGAGAGTGAGCCGGAGCTCCCCGATTAAAACAAGCGTGGAAGGAGGAGTGGCATCCACTTCCATAATAGCTTGCCTCCGGAAACCCTATGAACCTGGAGAGCGGATGAAAGGCACTCGAGCGTCAAGGACTCTCTTTCATAGGGTCGCTATGAGTCGCCTGCGACTTGACGGCACTTAACAACAACAACAACAAAAAGAACAACATACACACTTGTACATATTATTTATGTAATCTATTTGCATATATTATGTTGTTGTTGTTGTTATGTGCCGTCGAGTCGCTTTCGACTCATAGCGACCCTATGTACAACAGCCCTAAACTCCGCTCTGTCCTGTGCCAATCGCACTATCTCCGACACTCCCATCCCAATTATCCCAGTCACTG
>NW_006400116.1:1170877-1171608 GCF_000299155.1 Elephantulus edwardii
GTCAGAGACAGTGCGATTGGCATAGGACAGAGCGGAGTTTAGGGATGTTGTACATAGGGTCGCTATGAGTCGCAGGCGACTCGATGGCACATAAGAACAACAACAACAGTTAGGTTCTCTGTGCCTCCTGCTGTCTCCCCTCTAATTATGCAAAGGCGTTTGACTGTGTGGATCATAACAAACTGGGCTTACTTTGAGAAGAATGGAAATCCCAAAACATTTGATCATGCTGGTGCGAAACCTATACTTGGACCAAGGGGCAGTCGTCAGAACAGAGCAAGGTAACACCTCATGATTCAAAATTGGGAAGGGTGTACGCCAGGGATGTGTCCTATCTTCATACCTTTTCAACCTGCATGCAGAGCAGATTATCCGAGAGGCTGGGCTCTATGAGGAGAAGTGAGGCGTCAGGATTGGTGGAAGATCTATTAACAATCTGCATTATGCAGATGACACAACCCTGCTTGCTGAAACTGAGGAGGACCTTATGCACTTGCTGCAGAGTGTCAAGGACTGCAGCCTTCAGTATCGACTGAATGTCAAAAAGACAAAGATTCTCACCACTGGACCAATTGGTAGCAACAGGATGGAAGGCAAAGAGATTGAGATTGTTTACAGCTTCAGTTTGCTCGGCTCCACGGTGAACACTCTTGGCACCAGCAGCCAGGAAATAAAAAAAAAACGTATTGCGATGGGAAAGTCTGCTGTTAGGGACCTCTCTAAAGTACTCA
>NW_006400116.1:1171708-1181891 GCF_000299155.1 Elephantulus edwardii
ATATGTCAATTGGTATAGCATTTATTCCTGGAGCCTTATTTTTTTGCCATTTCCTTCAAAGCAGCCTGAACTTCTTCTTTCATCACCATAGGCTCTTGTTCATATGTTGTTTCATGAAATTCTTCTGTGTCTTCCAAGTCCTTTCAATACAGTGACTCATAAGTAAACTTGTATCTCAATTTGTGTTAGAGATGGACAAGATAGAGAAGGTTGCAGATCTGTCGCCCCTGTGATCATTGTAGTTGCAGCCAACTTTATGGCATGTGACACCAGCAATGTACATATCATTCACCAGGCAGTCATCCTCTGGATAAAGACAGTAAATCTCCTCTCAAGCAACTTTCAGCCTCTGAAAACTTGCTGGAAGATCACTCAATGGCAGCAAGTTTTAAATGTGCATATGAATATTCAGCCCAAATTTCAGATTATCCCAATATGACCAAAAGTGGAAAGAGAGAAAAAACAGAAATTATGATCCAAACTCCCGAAGAGGAATGATGTAGGTACTGTTCAGACGTGGAAAGACATAATTTAAATGAACTTAATAATTGGTCTTAATATGTTAGCAGTAAATTCACATAGAATAAAAATAGAATATTTCGTTTTCAATCCAGCAGGAAAAAGCTGAAATCAGAGTATGAAAAAAATCCAGAAATAAATTCAAATTGGAGTCTATATGAAACATGGATTTAAATCAGTTTTCAATAATAATGGGCTTCAGCTTAAATATGCATTGGTCACCTTAACCAGGAATACTTAAAAAAATATTTCATATTCATTCATAGCTTTAAATTTCTCTTTTGGGGTATATTTCTAACATGTATATAATGTATTTTTTTAAAAATAAATAAAAGCATTTATATAAAGTAAAAATAAAATATATTTTTCTGCTAGGAAATATGAGTAAGAAAGTTTGATGCAATACCTTGTCCTTTGTTTATCCTGAAATTTCAAGTCCCCAAATCAGCTAAAAGCATCTGCTGTTTCCCCAGCTCTTCTTCAATTCTGACTTTTGGGAGTGGCCTCCTCTGACATGTGGCCAAGTCCTTGAAATTTTCCTCTGCAGAAGTTGCCAAGAGCATAAATCACCTCAACAGGCATTCTTCAAGGCAAACCCCAAGGGAAGAGTCTAGGTGAATAAAGGGCCTAGGCCTTCAGAGGAGGAAATTTTGGGCAGGCTTGCCAATATTTCCTAGCTCTATTTTTGAGACTTCTGATTTAAAAAAAGTTTGGAAAATAAAGGAAAAATATTTACTCATTATTCAAAGACCAAATACTTGCTCTTGCTTTAAGTCATGCCTTTCTTTTTTTGTTTTGTACTGGTTTACTTACAAAGTTCATATACATTGTTTTTCACACCGGATCTTTCCCTTTTCCTTTACGTACCCCTTCTTCCACCTTTCAAATTGTGTGAGAATGCCTTTCATTAAACCAAGTCTCCTTTCTGCTGCTCAATTCTTTCCCAAATGAACCTTAGCCCAGAGGCCAGAGATTACATATCACTTTAAAGCCTTCTTTTTAATTTACCCTCTCGTGTTCTAATAAGCTTTTTTAAATAAAAATAATTGAGGGCAGAACTTAGTCACTTAAAGCTATCCTTTCATCTATGACTTCTCCATTGAATTTTTTTTTCTTTTATAAATTCTACAGATTATTTAGTAACCTGAGTAAGTGACGGGCCTGGGAGAGCCATGTGGTCATGTGGTGTATCACCATCAAACAAAAAAAAAAAAGAAAAGCACACTCACACTCTGGCTTTTGGAACTACTGCCTTTCCCTTGTCAAGAGACAAATTACAGCCTTTTTTGTCTCTGTGAAATGGCTTTCCATGCTATACTTGCTATTAGGCACAAGCAGGACACTGTTTTTCCTGATGGCATTAATGAAGGCTGTGGAGTGACATCTTTCCTCTCCTGCTTCTGAATGGTAGTATCATATATTTGTCTTAATATTAATAATTTCCAGGTCTTCTGAAGGGTCCTGGCAAATTTTTAAAGGAATGGTTACTGTCAAAGGTAAATGCTCTCAGAAAGTGGCACAGTAAAGTGATGTGACAGAGAAGTGTTTTCTTTTTTTCCCCAATAACAGCTTTATTTGCCTTTTTTTATGGAGGCTGGTGAGTTGAGGGCCAGCTGCAGGAAAATCTATTCCCATTGGACAAGTATGTTGAGTATCTTTATGCCTGTCTTGAATGGTGGTATAATTCTCTTTACAGAAACCTAGCTTAGTTTAAAGTTCATAAATGCTCAACAAACGAGTAAATGGTTGATTCAATAGAATTCTATCACTTAACAAATCAAAGAAATCTGAGAGAAACAAAGCACAAAATGTGTATACAAGAAGTGAATAAAAGTTATCAAAACAAATATATGTATCTATCAAGTTCATAGGGAGCTTTGGTCACCTTGTTATGAGGCATTGTAGACTTGACGGCACACAAAGGTGCATCTGATTCAGGCTATGTTCTTCTCGATCACCTGTTTTGCATTTGAGAGCTGGACAATGGCTAAAGACGACAGCAGATTTGATGCCTTTGAACTGTGGTATTGGGGAAGAGTGGTGAATATTCCATTAAATGTGAAAAGAACAAACAGATTTGTCGTGGAGAAGGTGCAGCCAGAGTGCTTCTTGCAGGCAAAGATGATGAACTTTCATTCATATACTGTGAGCATGTTGCTTGCAAAGGTTATTCCTTGGAGAGGGACATCATACTTGAAAATGTGGAGAGACTGGTGAAGGAGAGGAAGAATCTAAACCAGACGGATTGGCACAGAGACTCTAGTAATGGGCTTGAATGTGTCAGAGATTGTCGTAAGAAGGGCACAAGGTAGGACATAGTTCAGATCTGTTGTTTATAGAGTCACTATGAGTCATACTCAACTCAATATCTAACAACAACAACATCAAGTTTACATAGACTAGTCTATTAAAAAATAAGTGTAGGAAAAAAATAAATAAGGTATTCTAAAAAAATGAAAAATGATTGAAAAGACCATGGCCTGAATCAGGCACACCCTAATCTTCAAACTGATATTATTGCTCATCATTAGTTTGGAGAGATCCCTGACTGCAGACTTTGTCAATGCAAATACGTCTCCCGACAGCCGGTACTATGGGTGTTGATTGTGGATCTAAGTAAGATGAAGTCATTTACAATTTCAATCTTATCTCCATCTATCATGATGTTGCCTATTGGTCCAGTGCTGAAAATGTCTGTTTTCTTGATATTGAGATGCAATCCATATTAAAGGTTGAAGTCTTTGGTCTTCTGTAGCAAGAGCTTAATGTTCTCTTCACTTTCAGCAAAGTAGGTTGTATAGTCTGCATAATGCAGGTGGTTGATGAACCCTCCTCCAATCCTGATGCCATATTCTTCTTCTTTTTCCATTAATAGAGCCAAACTTCTCAAATGGTTTTCTCAGCATACTGATCAAATAGGCATGGAGAGAGGATACAACCCTGACACACATTTCCTTAATTTTAAACCATGTCAGGAAATCAAAAGACAAGTAAGTTTCTTTTGGAAAAATTTAGCACTCAAGACTGCTAAAGAACAATATCAGTCTAGAACTGAAGGGGTGCCTGATCCAGGACCTGGTCTTCACAGTTGCTTACTATGTATCTGAGAGCTGGGCAATGATTAAGGATGACAGAGCAAGAATTCATGCCTTTAAGTTATGGTGGTGGAGAACAGTATTTAACATACCATGGACTGCCAAGAAAAGAAACAGATTTGTCCAGGATAGAGTGAAACCATTTTGCTACATGGAGGCAAGGATTTTGAAACTGTCTTACACATTGGGATACTAATGCCAGGGAAGGGCCAGTCTTTGGAGAAGGAAGTTATGTCTGGAAGAATAGAGAGACAGCACAGGAAGGATTCTATACACCTAAGTTTCAAGATCAAGGAAGACACATCAATACCTTGCATAATACAGATGACACAACTTTGCTGACAGTGAGGAGGATTTTAAACATTTGCTGAAAAAGATTTAAAAAAATACACCAATCTCAGTTTGGCTTGAGGACTGTGCAGACACAGGGAGAAGGGGGCAAGGTTCCCACTTACCCACACTAAACAGATATGGAAACTATGAGTCCCAGAAGTCCGTGGGGCAGCACTAGCTTTAAATCTTGGAGTTTGGCCTGAGGACTGACTGCACAGACACAGGGAAGTCAAAAAACATAGACCAAATCCATAGAATTTGTCAACTTCCCCTGAAAAACTCATCTAACATTGAAGATTAAGTAACTTTGGGCTACAAACTGCTGTCTGACCTCACCACGTTGGTCCCACTAACTCAAACAACAGGGAGATCCTTGGCATCTCAGTAGAGGTGAGAAGCCATTTCCAGAAGGGATCAACATACTTCCTCCTTCATTATTCAGTTTCCCCCATGTATCAGTGTATCAGTGTGCACTTCTCCCCTCTCCACTCATCTGTGCATCTAAGTGCATGCACACACCCTACATTCACCTGCTTATGCTCCTACCCAACCTTCTCCTGGAGCAGTGACATCAAATCAAGAACCTCAGGTTTGAAAAACTCTGCCAAATCAATGTCCTGAAAGAAGCGGGGTACCTCGCTCACCACACAAGCCCAAAACAAGATATCCACCCCCAAAAATGACACAGTAGCAATGGATTTCCTGAAGCCAGAAAGTCTGATAGAACTTTCTGACATGGAATTTGAAAGAACAATTACTGAATATTTTCAATGGATGAAAAACAAACTTGAAGAATTACAGGACACTGCAAGCAAAAATCAGGAGGAGCTTAAAAAAAATCCAAAACAATGCAGATAAAACAAATGAGGCATTAGAAGCACTGGAAAAACAAGAAACCATGAGGTCTGATGCTGTCAACATGATGGAGGGACACACGAACAGAGGTGAAGAGATGGAAACAGAATCAGTGAAATATAAGATAGAATTGCCACCACAGATCTGATTGAGTAAAAAGCAGGATAAAAAAAGAAGGAAACAGAAGAAAACCTAGGAATAATGTGGGACACCATCAAAAGAAATAACATTCGCATCATCAGAATCCCAGAACAGGCAGAAGCAAGTAAAGGCACTGAAAAAGTTGTGGAAGAATTACTAGAGGAAAACTTTCCAAGCATAATGAAGGATAAGAAAATATATATTCAAGAAGCTGAGTGAACACCATATAGAATAGACCCTAAAAGAAAAACAACACAGCATATCATTGTCAAATCTGCTAGAACCAAAGATAAGGAGAAAATACTGAAAGCAATGAGAGAGAAACAAAGAGTAACCTATAAGGGAGAGCAGATAAGACTAAGTGCCAATTTCTCAGCAGAAACCATGTGAGCAAGAAGACAATGGAATGGCATATATCACTCAAAGAACACAACTGTCAACCAAGAGTACTGTATCCAGCAAAATTGTCCATCTACTATGAAGGAGAGATCAAGATATTCCCAGAAATACATAAACTAAAGGAGTTTGTAAAAACAAGACCAGCCTTACAGGGACAGCCTTACTGAGAGACGTCCTTCATACAGAGATGCTACAGAAAATAGGATGGACTAAAGTAACTAGCAACAACGTCAAAAAAAATTGAACAAAATTATAGCAATAAAATCTTAACCTCTCAATAATTACACTGAATGTGAATGGAAAAGAGTAGCAGATTGGATAAAAAGACAAAATCCATCAATATGTTGTCTACAAGAGACACATCTGAAAAATGAAGATAAAGAAAGACTAAAAATAAAAGGATGGGGGAAAGTATACCAAGCAAATGGCAACCAAAAAAAGCAGGAGTAGCGATACTAATCTCTGATAAAATAAACTTCAATGCAAAAACCTTCACAAAAAACATAATGCTCAAAGGGTCAATAGTACAAGAGGATATAACAATATAGAATATCTATGCACCAAATGAAAGACCTACAAAATGTATAAAACACACATTAACAAAATTGAAAAAGGAAACAGACAACACTACTATAGTACTTGGAGAATTCAATACACCCATCTCAAGAAAAGATAGAACTACCAAAAATAATCTCAACAAAGACACTCAAGAATTAAACCACACAATAAACCAATTCAATCTCATAGATATTTATAAGCTAATACATCACAAAAGACAAAGATTCTCACCATTAGGGCAATTGGCAGCTTCATGAAGGACAGAAAAGAGATTGAGATTGCTGAAAACCTCAGTTTGCTTGGTTCCACAATCAACACTCTCGACACCAGCAGTTGGGAAATCAAAAGATAAATTGCACTGGAAAAGTCTACTGTCAGGGACTGGAAAGCAGTATCAGTCTGAAGATTTAAATGTCCCTGATTCAGACGATGGTCTTAGCAATTATTTACTATGCAATAACTAAGGATGGTGGAAGAAGGATTGATGTTTTTGTTTTGTGATGCTGGAGAAGATCTTGAACATACCCTGGACTTCCAGAATAGTAAACTTATCTGTCCTGGATAGGGTGACACCATGATCTTCTTGGAGGCCAGGATTTTGAAGTTCTGCCTCACCTACTTTCTGCACATGGCCAGGAAGGACCAGTCCTTGAAGAGGGACATCATTCTTGGAAGGGTGGAGGGAAAATGAAGGAGAGTAATACCCAGGATGAGATGAATTGACTCAGTGACCAACGAAATGGAATTAGGTCTGTCAGAGACAATGAGACTGACTCAGGATAGGGTAGGGTTCAGAGCTAATATGCATAGGGTGACTATGAGTTGAAGATGATTTGGTGGCACATAACAGTAACTGTCAGATGGGAGATTAAAACAGATAGACAAAAGGAAAAGGGAGGGGAACACATAAAAGTTGACAATAAAATAAAAAAGAAAACCCAAAACCTGGAATAGGATACAGATGGAAGGGGGGGGGGGATAGGAAGTGTAAGTATAGGCAAAGTAGAAGGGGAAACAAGAAGAATAAAGGGGGAAACAACCTAAAAGAAGGGATAGGAAAGAAAAAGAAAAGAAAAATAGGGGGGGGGAAAGGAAAATCTTGATGGAGGAGTTAGGATCTTGTTAGAAGTTAGGACATCTGATTGATGCTTTGCCACTGCTGTGGTAGGTGGAGGAATATTATCTGGTCTGTGACAGTTTCTGCAAGTTCAGTAGAAGATTGAGGTTGGGGTGTCCAATCAGAACAACATTTCTCCTAATATGACAGTTAACTGAGGGAAGAAATCCAGCCAAGGTAAGAGACTTCTTTAATCCTGGAGAGAGCCTGCAAAGTGAGCCTGCAACATGGTGGCAGGCAGGAAAATGCCTCTGCTGCCTGAGTAGTCATTATGGGGCATTGCATATAGCCTAATATGGAGTTTTCAATGGCCTGAAAGGTGCCTAAGGTAGTCTATGCAACCAAGAATAACATCTCAGCCACTCAAGAGATACTGGGGCAGATCCCTCGGGAGTACTTCTAGCCACCTGCTTAACAGTCATAGGGGAGCAGATACACCCCGAGTAAGAGAATGATCTCACCTTTCCCATTATTTGCCAGCTATTGGTGCAGGCATCATTGCAGTTCTGGGTTCCTAGCCAATCAGAAAGCTACTTGCAAAAGTTCAAAATGGTGGCAGTGTGTCAGGTCCATTCATACTTCATCACTCCATCTTTTTATACAATGCTTTCATGAGAAATCTTATGTGTTGATTCTTTTCTTAAGGTTATCATATGACCAAGTTTGTGGCCTTGTCTCCAGTAATCACAGCAGAATTATAATGGCTCTCAGTAAAAAGTGGTGATATCTGACCAACTGACTGAAAGAAATTTGTATTTGTTTTCATTCCCCTCCAAAAAGGTAATCTAATAGAGTGCAGAAGCATAGAACAGCATCATTAACAACACATGAGAAGAAAATTTTGCTGAAGATTAATATTTCAATTTTTTTATTTTATACTGCTGTGCTCACAAAATTCATATACATTGTGTTTCACACTATTCTTCATCCATATTCTGTTTCATACAATCATTTTCATATGTTATGTTTCACAAAATAAATCACCATTGTATCTTGCCCATCATTATCCTTTCTTTTCAGGTGTCCACTGGATCCTTCCCATTTCCTTCACCCCCTCCTTCTACCCAAGAAACTGTGCAACCCTATGGTTTTGCTTCTACCCATTCTCACCCCTCTACTCTCACCCTTTCCCTCTTGGGTCCCCATGCATGTTTTACTAGTTATCCTTCTATTTTTGCTGGTTTGATCTTATGTAGTATTTGTCCTTATGAGACTGTTATTTCACTTAGTATAATACTTTGCAGTCTCTTCCAAGTTATGTAGTCTTTTTCAAAATTGTTGCTCCTGAGTGCTGCATAGTATTCCATTGTGTAAATGTATCACAGTTTCTCAATCCATTCAGTTGTGGTTGCACATTTGGGCTATTTCCACATTCTTGCAATGGTGAATAATGCTACTATGAACATTGGTGTACAGATCTCCTTTGTGTCTCAGTTCTAATTTTCTTGAGATTTATTCCTAGTAGTGGAATAGCTGGGTCATATTGAGTTTCTATGTTCAACGTTTTGAAGAAACACAACACTGTCTTACAGAGTGATTGTACCATTTTATACTCCCACCAACAGTGCATGAGAGTTCCAACCTCTCCACATCATCTCCATCATTTATTGCTCGCTGCCTTGCTAAACTTTGTTACTGCTACTGGGTTAAGATGGTATCTCATTGTGGTATTGATTTGCATCTCTCTTATTGCCAATGATTTTGAGCATTTCTTCATGTGTCTGTTGGCCATCAAAATGTCTTTTTCTGTGAACATTCTTTTCATGTCTTTTTTTCCCATTCTGTAATTGAGTGATCAGTTTTCTTCTTGTGGAGGTCAAGGAGGATTCTGTAAACTTTTGTTATGAGGCCCTTGTCTAAGATGGTATTGCCAAATGCTTTTCCCAGTCAGTAGGGTGTTTTTTTTTTCAACCTATTGAAAAAGTTTTTGATGCGCACAGAGATTTAATCTTTAGAAGGTCCAATTCATCAATTTTTCTTTGCTGTTTTTTAAATTTTATTTTATTAATTTTAATGAACATTTACAGAGATTTTGGATTTCCATTCATTCCTTGTTGCACTATTTTCTCTACCCACCCCCAGTTCATTCCTCTCTTTTTTTTCCTTGAAAGTCGGTTTTAATTGTGCCATTGCCACAGTGCTTGTCAAAACCAGTTCTGATTAATCTCCTTTGTCAGTGTGTCCTTTGCCCTTCCCTATCACTCCTCCCTGAGAGAGCTTTCACCCTGATTTATAAGGGAAAGGGGACGGCATATTCCCTTAGCTAGTTCCTGCTGAAAAGGGACGCTGGAGGTTTCAGGGTGAAGATCTTCTCTCACTACTCTAAAGGGTCTTTTGGCAATAGGAAACACGTAGACTATTGTGGAGATTGATTTTGGAATTTAGGCATTTCTGGCTGTATTTGGCAATCTCTTAATACTATACCATAGGCCTTCTAAGCTTGGTCCCAGTTTATCTCTGATGAACTTTATGGTTTGGGGCTTTACTCCCAGGACTCTGATCCACTCTGAATTTCTTTTTGTGCATGGTGTGGATCCTGTTTCAGTTTTCTGCAAGTAGCAGTTCAGTTTTGCCAGCACCATTTGTTTTAGAGGTTGTCATTTCCTTATTTGATAGGTTTTATTTCCTTGTCAAATATCAGTTAACTATAAATAGAGAGGTACATTTATGGGTTCTTGATTATGTTCCGTTGACTATGTGCCTGTCATTATCTTGTACCATGTTATTTTGGTTACTACCGCTGTGTAGTGGGTTTGGAGGTCAGGGACTTTGCTTATTTGAGATCTCTTCCTCTCAAAATAAACTTGAGTTTCCCTTTTGATTTACTTGAAAAATTAATTTGTTATCAGTATTGGGATTGTGCTGAACTTGTAGATTGCTTTTGGTAGGACTGTCATTTTTACAATATTGAGTCTTTCTATCCACGAGCAGAGCACATTTTTCCATTCATGTAGGTAGTTTATTTCATCTCAGAAATGTACTGTAGTTTTCTTTGTACAGGTATTTTGTGTATCTAGTTAGGTTCTCATCCGACTCATCTTCAGAGTAATATATTATATGGTCATCCAACTCAAAATGCCCCATGCCAGTCCATCTCATCTCACCAATGCCTAGTATGTCAATATTTATGTGGTCCATTTCTTCCTTAACAATATCTAATTTTCCT
>NW_006400116.1:1185371-1196155 GCF_000299155.1 Elephantulus edwardii
GCAGGGTTTAGGGCTGTTGTACATAGGGTCGCTATGAGTCGCAAATGACTCGACGGCACATAACAACAACAACAACAGTTAGGTTCATTTCTAAGTATCTCAACTTGTAGTTGGGTATTATAAATGGTATTGTTTTCTTGGTTTCCTTCTCTGAATTATCTTTGTTACTGTCGAGGAATTTCACTGACTTGGGTGTTGATCGTTGTTGTTGTTGTTGTTGATCGTTTATCCTAGCATTCTACTAACTTTATCTTCTAGCTTTAACAGTTGTTTTATTGTTGTTGTTGTTGAACCCCTGGGGTTTCTGTGTACACTATCATATCATCTGTATATAGCAACTATTTAACCATCTTTATGCTCATCTGGATGTCCTTTACTTCCTTCTCTTGTCATATTGCCTTAGCAAATACTTCCAATAAAATACTGAATAGAAATTGTGACAGTGGACATCTGAAGATTATTTTTTAATTATTAAAATAATACATTGACAAGGAACTACCAAAAATTTAAGCTGGATTCAGAAGAGGTTGTGAAACATGGGGTATCACTGGTGATGTCAAATGTATCTTAGCAGAATGTAACAAACACCAGAAAAATATATAGTTTTAATTTATTGACGCTAAGGTATTTGAGTATGTGGATCATAACAAATTTTCTATAACATTGATAATAATAAATGCCCCAGACTATTTAATTGTGTTCATGTGAAATATGTTCGTAGCCCAACAAGCAATTTTCCTAACAAATCAAAGGGATACTGCATAGATATAATCAAGAATGGTGTGGATCCGGGTTGTATTCTTTATTCATACCTATACAGAGACAATCATTCTAGAAACTTTATATTAAGAAGAATATGGCATGAGGATTAAAGGAAGATTCAACTCTCTATGTTATGCAGATGATGCAGCCTTATTCACATAAAGTGAAGAAGGCTTAAATTTCTTAAGGTCAAAGACCATAATCTTTAACGTGGATTTTATTTTATAATAAAGAGAATAAAATCTTCACAGCTGGGCCAACAGATAGCATCATCACAGAGGAAGAAAATAATGATATTTTCAATTATTTCATTTTATTAGGATCCATAATTAACAGCAATGGCAGTAGCAGTCAAGAAATCAAAAGAATATTGCATTGGCAAAATGTGCTCTTTTGGACCTCTTTAAAGTGCTGCTAGGAATGTTCAACAAGGATATCATTTTAAAGACTAAGATCCACTTGATGTTACCTATCAACAATAACATCCATTGGAAGATATACTTATTAATATACTACTCTTCATGTTATTGGATAATTAAAATTTTCATTTTATTATCTATTAAGGGTAATTTCCCCTAACTATAAAATCATAGCCTCTTTTTTATAAATTGAATTGTGCCTTCATAAAATATAGATTGATACTCAGGTGTAGTCCATGAATAGCTGTGCTTCTGATTAAAAGGCCACACTTCTTTGGTAATTAAAGTCCACCAGTCACTCTAAGAGAGAAATGTGGGCAATTCCTATCATGTAACTTATAGTCTTAGAAACCTAATAGAGGATTAACTATGATTTGGTTCTGAGCTTTGTGTTTGAGCAGATAGATGCTTCAGTTCCCGTACCTGTGGTGTGATCCTAGTTGGAAGCAGGTTTTCATTATTTTTTTTATTACAGAGATTACACCAAAGTAAACCAGCCATCCTAGGCCAAATGAGACATTCAGTCCCAGACCTGCATTGGAAACCTGCATCTCCTCACATAGCCAGAGTCTGGTTTCACCTTTTGCTCTCCTAGTTTTAGTCAGTAACCCTAGCAGGGCACACCACACACAGCAGGAATCTGCGAAGCCTTCTTTCCCCACCCTCTCAGCCATGTGGTGCAAAAGGAAGAGAAAAGACACTATGCTACAGGACAACAATCCTGGAGCAAAAGCTTGGGGGCAAGAAACTTTCCTCAGGAATGCCTGAGATAAAAATACTTCACTGAAGCTGATACATTGGATTTGGACTTAAGTCCTCCTAAATATGAGACAGAAATCAGCATGAGAGAGCAACAGCATTGCTAAGTGCAAGACATCACAGAAGTCTTGTGGCCTAACCCATCATATCAAAGGACGGCTGGAGGGGAGGGAGGTGCTGGCTGGAGCAGGCTGGAATGCAAGTGATGCTGACTTAGCATGGGAAGGGAAAGGACAAGAAACATGCGGAGTGGGTACCACTGCATCTCTGTTTGAGGAAGCGTCTGTCATTTGCTTGTTTCAATAAAATGTTTGTATGTCAGATATTGTTCTAAAGAAAAGCATCCAAATCAAGACAGAATAGGAGAAAGTATTGGTCTTCCAGTTCCAAAATAGAACAGACCTTCAAAAACCTTATGTACAATAGGGCACACATAGATATGGCAACTGAGACTGAACCCTCAAATTTGGAAGCACAAAGGAAGAGGAGCAGTTGTACTTTTGGGGGGTTATTTTTTGCATATGGAAATTTATTAATATGACATTTGCATCAAAACTTTAAGATCTTGGCCATTTCTTCTGGTCTTTGTATAAGGCCAAAAGAGATACATTGGCCACTTTGATAACTTTAAAGCAGACTCCAGGAATGTCACCAATAGCATGACCTTTGCGACCAAATCCAGCAACAAGAACTTCATAGTTTTTTTTACTCAATAAAATTCAAGCATCTATCATTAGGTACAAAAGCTGTTATTTTCTTGCCGTTTTTGATGAGCTGGACTCCGGCACACTTTCCAAAGGCAGAATTGGCCTCAACACTCAATTTTTCCAACACAATTCCCTTTGCATGAAATGCACCTTCAAAGGTGTCAGCCTTCAAAGCTGTGCCCAAATGGGCTTTTTTTGGTACTGTTTCTCATGCCATTGCTGGTCACGCCGGTGGCTGAGCAGCTTCCTGGCGGTACAAAGACCTCGACTCTTGCCCGTGTCGGCCTGACACAGATCCAAGTGAAAGAGGAGGAGGAACAGTTGTAAGCAGAAACTAATGACTGGAACACGGAATGTGAGAAGCATGAAAGTAGGAAAACTGGACATGTTGAAAAAAACACGGGAACACATAAATACTGATGTATTAGGTATTGGCAAAATGAAATGGATTGGAGTGGGATATTTTGAGTCAGACGATCATACAATCTACTACACTGGTGATGAAAAAGTAAGGAAAAATGGGGTCACTTTCATAATTAAAAAGGCCATTTCTAAATCCATCTTGAAATACAATATTGTGCATGACAGGATAATATGCATTCACATACATGGAAGATCTGTTAATACCACTGTTACTCAAATTTATACACCAAAAACCAATGCCAAAGAGGAGGGAATAGATAATTTCTAACAACTTTTGCAGTCAGAAATCAATTGAACCTGCAACCAAGATGCAATAATAATAATGGGTGACAGGAATGCAAAATTTGGGAACTGGAAAGAAGGATCAGTAGTGGAAAACAACTTGGTGACATAAAAGAGGCTGGGGATGGAATAATAGAATTCTGCACAATTATTTATTCATAGCAAATACTTTTTATAAGAAACATAAACACAGACTATACACATGGATTTCTCCTGCTAGTAAGCACAGGAATCAGATCGATTACATCTGTAGAAGGAGTTGTTGGAGAAGTTCAGTATCAGCAATGAAAAGTAGGCCAGCCAGGAGCTGATTGTGGAACAGACCATCAACTACTCATATGCAAGTCTAAATTAAAGCTAAATAAGGTAAAATCAAATCAACAGGAATAAATATTTTATCTTGAGTCTATCCCATCTAAATTTAAAACCAACGCAGGAACAGGTTTAAGGCCTTGAACACTAATGAACAAAGACTATATGAGCTGTGGGAGGATAATAAGAATACCATCCATGAAGAATACAAATGGTTATGACAGAGGAAGAAGAAAAGACCGAGATGGACGTCAGAAGAGACTCTGAATATTACACTAGAGCATGGAGAAGCCAAAGCAAAGGGAAGAAATCAAGAAGTTAAGGAACCAAATAGAAGTTTTCAAAGGGTAGCTCGTGAAGACAAAGCGAAGTGTTACAATAAAATCTTCAGAGTTGGAGTCCACAAATCAAAAAGGCTGAACTCACTCAGCATTTCTTAAGCTGAAGGAAATAAAGAACAAAGTCAAGCTATGAGTTGCAATACTTAAGGATGCTATGGGTAGAATATTGAATTATTCAGGAAGCATTATAAGAAGATGGAAGTAGTATACAGAGTCATTGTACCAAACAGAATTGGCTAACACAGAAGAATTTCAAGAACTAACATGATCAAGAGGCAATGGTTATGAAGGATGAAATTCAAGAGGCTCTCAAGGACTTAGCAAAGAATAAAGCCCCAGAAAGTGATGGAGTACCAATTGACATATTTCAACAAACAAATGTTACCATGATATGCTCACCAGGCAGTGTCAAGAAATCTGGAGGACAACTACCTTGCCAACAGACTGAAAGAGATCCATACGCATTCCCATTCCAAAAAAAAAGTTTCCTGACAGTGTGGAAATTATCAAACAATATCAATAATACCATACTAAAACAAATTCTGCTGAAGGCTGTCCTAAAAGGACTGGAAAAGTACATTGATTGAGAACTACCGGGTATACAAGCTGGATTTAGAAGAGGTTGTGGCACTAGAGACATTATCACCAATGTCAGATGGAAATTGAGAGACAGCAGAGAGTACAGGAGGAATTTCTATTTGTGTTTCATTGACTTTGCAAAGGCATTTATGTGGATTACAACAAATTGTAGCTAAGCTTGAGGGGAATGAGAATTTCAGAACACTTAATTGTGCTAATGCAAAACCTATGCTTGGACCAGGAAGCAGTCCTCAAAACAGAGGACATCGCTTGTTTCAGTCTGGAAAAGAGTGCACCAGGGATGTATCCTGTCTCCATACATTTTCAATCTATATGCAAAATAGATCATTCAGAAGGATGGACTTTTTAAGGAGAAATGTGGCATCAGGATTGTGGGAAGACTCATCAACAACCTACATTATGCAACCTTGCTTGCTAAAACTGAAGAGGACTGTAAGTGCTTGTTAGATAAGGTCAAGGACTGTAGTCTTCAATATGTATTTCATATTCTGCATCAAGAAGACAAAGTTTCTCACTACTGGGCCAATTGGCAGCACCATGATAGATGGAGAAGAGCTTAAGGTTGTTAACAATTACAGCTTGTGTGGGTCCAGAATCAACAATCTTGGCACCAAAAGTAAGGAAACCAAAAGAGTCTTGAACACAACATGGATCGCCATGTATTGGGGAGATTGAAACTAAGTTTCTTCTTAGAGGTTAGGATTTTGAAGCTCCTTCTCATGTACTTTGGGCATGTGGGGATAACTAGGAGGGCATCATGCTCGCAAGGGTGGCGGGACAGTGCAGGAAAGAAGACCCCAGATGAGAGAGATTTATACGGCAACTGCAGCAATGAGGGTAGGTGTGCTGGGTTGGTAAGACTCACTCAAGATAGGGCATGCTTCAGAGCTGTTGTACCTAGGGTCTCTATGAGTCCTAGGCAATTCAACGGCACATAACAAGGACAACAACAAAGTGAATTTTAAACCTAATCACTTTTGAGTCACAAAATTATCATAATAAGCACAGAAGAAATACACAGAGGGGAACAATCCATGTCGGGATTTACCACAAGCCAAGGTCACAATTTGAATATATAGCTTATAATTTTGAGAAACAAAATTTCCATTTGATTTTTTAAGCCATCAATTTGTGACATTTTTTAAGGTTGGGCTCTAGCAAAATGATGCAACCTCTTAATCACTAGTAGAGTGAAACAACCAATAACTTTGTATCAGACAGGTGAAGAAAGAGTCATAGTCCTTGTTTTACATTCTCTGGAATGCCATTCTCAAAACATTACAACCAAAAAAATTAATACAGACTCTCAGCAAAGGCACAAGTAATGTTTACAGATGGATGGACCATCATATTTGGTTTATTTCACTCATGAGTAACAGTGCCAATTCAACTCATTGCTGTTGAATCAGAACTGACTTGGGACTAACCATCTTATGGTTTTCAGCGTTGTAAATCACATAGGATGAGATTGCCTATCTTTCTCTGGTAGAGTAGCTTGTGAATTCAAATTACCTCCCTTTGAATTGACACACAACTCTTTAATCACTATGCCATCAGAGTTTTTCATGAGTAAAGAAACTTTTATGAGGAGGAGGAGGAGCTACAAGCTAAAATTATGTCCAATGCCTATGCTATAAGCTCTGAAAAACATCTGCCCAACAGATGGCATCCTGGTAAGTTTGTCATATTTCTCTTCTACTAATATGGAAAAATCATGACAGAGAGGGAGTAACTTCCATATCTTGTTTTCATTTTTTTCTCTCTATATCTTCATTTCACTAAACTGCACCAGTTAGTGTTTATATACTGTTTTTAAGTGCTCTGGAGTTAATTCTGATTCATAGCAACTTTATGAACAATAGATGAAAACTTTGTCCTATTCTGCACCATCCTAAAAGTCTCTGCTGTGCACAAGTCCACTGTTCCAATCTGTCTCATAGAAGTCTTCCTCTATTTCTAGGACCCTCTACTTTTCACACCATGTTATCTTTCTCCCCAAGACTGGCGTCTCCCGACAACACGCCTGATGTTTAGGAGACGTTTTACTAATATCACCTCTAAGCACCACCCTTTTTAATTTCCCCAAGACAGATTTGTTAGTTCTGTTGAGAGTTTATGATATATTATTTATTATTTGCCAACATGATATAACTTTGAGTATGATTGGTATATTCTAGTTGGTGGATTTGCATCATTTTGAATGAGACTTCCATAATTTCATTAATTAACGATCAATGTATTGACAATCAATACAACAAAAACATTTTTACTTTTTTTTATTAATTAATTTATTTTTCATTTCAATGAACATCTACAGAGATTTTGGAATTCCATTCATTCATTGTTGCACCCTTCTCCCCGCCCACCCTACCTCCACCCCCCCACCCCCGTTTGCTCCTTTCCTTGAAAAGCAAAAGAAAAACTCCCTCATTAGCTCTGAGAGAGATGCAAATCAAGACAACTATGAGATATCTCACCCCAGTAACACTAGCAAAATTTAACAGAACAGCAAGCAACAAATGCAGGCGAGGTTGTGGAGAGACTGGGACCCTTATTCACTGTTGGTGGGAGTGTAAAATGGTGCAACTACTGTGGAAAGTGATGTAGCGCTTTCTCAAAAAGTTGCAAATAGAGATACCATTTGACCCAGCAATTCCACTACTGGGAATATACCCTAAAGAGACCACAAATGGCATCCAAGTAGATATATGCATCCCCGTGTTTATCACGGCTTTGTTTACAATAGCAAGGAGTTGGAAACACCCTAAGTGCCCATCAACAAATGGATGGATAGAGAAGCTGTGGTATATTCGCACAATGGAATACTATGCTGCATTGAAAAACAAGGAACTTATGCAATATTATTCAAAATGGGTGACCCTGGAGGACATGATGCTGAGTGAGGTATCTCAGTCACATTTTTACTTTTTGTAACTAAGATACTATCTATAGATGCTATCTGTAAGACGCTATCTTTCACTTTCACTAATGTCAATAGCAATGGTGTTCTTTAGTACCCTGAGAAATTTGGATATATATGCACATTCTGGAGAGAAAAGTAAAATTACTTTCAAGTGTAATTATTCACAATGCAATTTTGTGAAGGGTCATCAGTGGGTTTACAGGAGTCCAGCAGTGAAGGCAAATATATGTGAACTGTCAGCAGGAACTTTCACATATCTCAGGGAAAATTAAGATTATCCCAGGCTATACAACTGGAATTTGAGACAATTCTTTCCACAAGTAGGAAAGGCTGATTTGATGTCTTACTTTTTTACTTTTTGTACATATCTTATATTGTTATTGTTGTGTGCCAGTCGATACATGCTTATTTAAGTCTCAAGATAATCTTGTGAACCATATAGCCCATATATTACATGTTTTTAATTACAGCCTGAGTATCAAATCCTTCTACCACTTGGTAAGCATCTTTCTGATAATACTTGAAAAATCTATTATGAGATTCTTCAATGTTTTTACCACCAGACTTCAAGAATTTTACAGAACTAGAGAATGAAGGGCAAGATTGAACACAAGGTGACATCCATGTAATTGCATTTCTGAGTAATAGTGGTTAAAAATGCATCTGTATATTTGTTCTGAGTTTCTGAAACCCTGATCACAATACTGAGAACACAGCTCCATAATCTGTTTGGTGGTCTCATTATATCATTTTGCCTTCATTTTTGTAATTTATTCCAGTCTCCTTTACTAACGTTCCTTGGTTCTAAGCCAAAACCAACTCATAAAGATCCAAGGGGGAGGGATGAAGATGTGCAGGGGGAGTGGGGTTATTAATCATGGGTTGTACAATTTGATGGGGGGACAAGGAAAATTGGAATAATCTGTTCTGAAAAACAATGTATTCAGATTTTGTAAATAAACTAGTATAATAATAAAAAATTTAAAAACCCAACTCATAGCTGAATATTCAGAAGATTTTTGGAGGCTGTAAATTGCAAGGATGAAAATTTCCTAACTTCTCCCACAGAGTTGTGGGTGGATTTGAACCACTTAAGAGGTAATGCCAGAGAGGCCCTGCTTATTGGTTAGAAGTGCAGCTCCTTAAAGGGTATTCCACCAGAGAGAGCTTCCTTCATAATATAAGAACTTCAATAAGTCACTTCAATGTTCCCATTAATATTAAACTTATATTTTAAACATAAGAATTTATTTTAAATGTAAGAAGTAGATACCTTTTCCTTATTACATATACATTTTGTATTTTCCTGAGAAGCTACATTTATGTTTCTGTTAATAATGATCAGATGAAAAGCTTTAAAGCTGTGATTTCTTCCAGATCCGCTCATCTATTCCTATCTAATCCTTTGTAAATGTATTCTTCCATTTGGAACATTTCTTCACATTTGGCCATTCTTTTTATCCCAGGACAAAATAATAGAATGAACCATTCTATATTTATGTACAGGCATTTGAAATGTTTTCATCTTGGAAACTTAAAATTCATTTTCCTTCTGGCCTCTTATTTCAAAACTGATGTTCAGAGTTCTCACATTTGTGCCTTTTCTCATGGCAAATTGCTGTAGCATGGTAATTTGCTTAGATCAATTGCCAGTGGAAGTAACGCTTTTATCAATCATGTTCAAACATGTAATAGCAAAGAGACAAATGATATGTACCCTTCTTCCTTTAGCCTGGTAAGTTTGCTATTCCAAAGGATGCCTTTAGTGCAAAGTATTTCCAGAGAAGTATGAGGATACAAAAATTATTTTAACTCACTTGACCTACAAAGCTGTTGTTGTCATGTACTATATCATTGGAACCAACTCTTAACTGACCGTCTAGTGGGATTTTGGAGAGAGAGGTGACATTGTTTACAGTATTCTCTTAATCACCACCAGGGAAAGAGTGTTGTCACCTAAGAGTATCTTGTTTATGTCCTTCCTCATAACCTTTGGTCAGTGAGTTCTCTAGTTTTTAATTTTTCAGAGAAAATAGGGAGTTTATAGCCTTCAGAAGTTTATATTTCCTTGTTGTTTACAGTTTTAATTCTGGTTGTCTGGCCTTTGGGAATATTTCCTGAAATTACTGATTTTTTCCTTTCTGTTTTTCTCATGTCTCCACAGATGTCCAAATAGGAATCACATTTCTCTCTCTGTTTGTGCTGCTTTTACTAATGTGGTGGTCATCTAACTCACATTCTAGTAGGATAAATTCTATTTTCTTTACATTCTCCTTAAGTGTTGTGTATAAATATGCAATGTTTGAATATACAAGTTGTCTATTAAATTTTCTCTTTGTCTATCAGATATATATAGCCTGTATCATATTTTGCATAGGCAACATAGCCATTAAGATGCCAGGAAAGTAAAGGTCATTCATTCAATGTAATTGAAGAGGTACAAGCTAATCAACAAATCCTCTGGGACTATCAAAGGCTAACATCATCATTCATTATCTCCTTGGCCTAGAGATGAAATAAAAGAATCTTGAGAAGAAAGTTCCAATAGGAAAGGAGTCAAACATTATTTGACCTTGATAGTCATTCCTGCTTTCTACCTTCAACAAGAAGAAGGAATAATTATTCTCAGATGTGATACCTAAGAGTCAATGTCCCAAGTGAAATGTGTAAAGAAGGCATCTAAATGGAAAAAAATGAATTAGTCAGTCATATGCTAACATATTTGGAAGCAGGAGCAGCATCCACTTCCTAAATCACATGCCTCTGGAAAATATGGACTTTGAGAAATGATGACAGTTATAGAAAGGCTTCAAGTCTTTTGTTCATAGAGCCGTTGTGAGTTGTTCTCAACTTGATGGCAATCAACAATAACAAAAATATGCTAACATAGCACAGACACAACACACAACACGTGCTAATATAATAATATATACTATATTATTATGTTCAGATACATATAAGAATGCCAAGTATTTCAAACACATTGTTATTGTTATTGCTGTTATGTGCCATCAAGTCGCCTGTGACTCATAGCACCCCTATGTACAACAGCACTAAACCCCGCTCTCTCTTGTGCCAATCTCACTGTCTCCAACACACCTACTCTCATCACCCCAGTCACTAAATCAATCTGCCTCATAAAGGGTCTTTCTCTCCTACACTGTCCCTCCACCCTCCCAAGCATGATGTCCCTCTCCAAGGACTGGTCCCTCCTTGTAACATGTCCAAAGTATGTCAGATGAAGCTTCAGAATCCT
>NW_006400116.1:1198379-1217524 GCF_000299155.1 Elephantulus edwardii
ATTTTTTGTAGTTTCATGATTTGTACTTTCTAGAATTTGGTTATTAATGAATGTTTGTAATTGTATTTTCTAATTTTGAGTGATGCCACATTGGTAAAGGATAAGTATTAAAATCTTTGCTCCATCCATGTCATCAAGGCTACTGTGAGGGAGATGGCCTCATATTGTAGTGGGTTTTGTGTCGGGCTGCTAATGGAAGAGACAACAGTTCAAATCCATCAGCTTCTCTGTAGAGAAATGTTCAAGTCTGTTCCTCTTAAGATTTACACTCTTAAAACCTAACGAGGGTTGCTATAAGTAAAAAAATAACTCAACAACAGGGTTGTTTTGTTTTGGTTTTGCATTGTTTGTTTGTTTGGGTTTGGTTTATTTGTTGTTGTTGTTGTTGTTGTTCTACATGAAGGGCAGAGCCCTTTTGCCCTCTTATTTTTAATATCTTTCATGCTGATTGTATAATGTTCCACTACTACTCCTAGGAATTTTATGGATATTTTTAAATAAAAAAGAGTATCAGGTGTTCCTTTTTAGACTAACTTTTATAGACACTCCTCTGACACCTATCCACACTTCATCTTATATTTGAAATACTGATGGGAAACTTCTAGCATCACAACACAATGTAAGCCTTCAAGGTAGGATAAACTTATAGGCAAGTGGTGAAAATTACTTTGTTGTTGTTAGTCTGTACCATCCAGTCACTTGAAACTTATAGCAACCCTATGTACAACAGTTCTGAATCCTGCTCTATCTTGAACTAATTTCACTGTCTCCAGCACACCTACCTCCATTTCACTGTCCTTCCATCCTTCCAAGCATGATGCCCTTCTCCAAGGACTGGTCCTTCTTAGAAACATGCCCAAAATATGTGAACAGGAGCTTCAAAATCCTTGCCTTCCAGAAGTAGTCTGGCTTCACCCTTTCTATGACAAATCTGCTTGTTCTCTTAGAAGTCCATGGTATATTCAGTACTCTTCTCCAGGACCACAAGTCAAAGACATTGATTATTCTAAACCCCTCCCCCTGCCCCCCCCTTTGCTCCTCTCCTTGAAAAGCAAAAGAAAAACTCCCTCATTGGTACACAATCCCCCCCGCACCTCCCCAATCCCCACCCCTTACCCCCAAATATAATCCACTCTGCAATGTTTCTTTTGGTTAGTCACTATGATTGGAGGAGACCCAGAAGCAAACTAACACCACCTCTATTAGAAGCTAACAAAAACTCATGGCGCATTCTTCAAAGCTTCAGAAGGAATCAACATGGGTGCTGCCTGGATTCTGGACTTCTGAGCTCCAAAACTGAGATGATGAATTTAATTTAATAAGACCTACCGTGTGGTATTTTGTTACAGCAGCCATATGAAACTTCTAAATGTATTTTTTGAAAATCACAAGTCTTTTGAAAGTTAGAATCCCATACTGTGCATGCCTTTGTGTTTATGCAATTTTAAATCATACAAGATACCAGTCATTATACTTGAGAAAAAGTGTTCTACTCTCTAGTATCCAAAGAGCCTAATATTAATGCAAGGATCTTGTTAAAATGAAGATTTTGATTGTGTATCTGGAAGAGTACTGAGATGACACATAACTAACTAGAAGTCAGGTGGTACTGGTCCCAGGACAGCACAAGCATAGCAAGGTTATGTGAGAGTAAACATAATTATTGGTAAAAATAATTTTTAATTACTCCTCTACTTTTACACTTTATCAAGCTATGTTTACATAAAAGAAATTGAGGATAGAATGGATGCTTTTGACAATTTGGTACTCAAATTGATTGCTAAACCTTGGCCATTGGAACAGAGCTTTCGGCTTGAAACATCTGGGCTTCAACCTCTTGTTTCTTCTTACGTGCAACTGGACCTAGAGTACTTAATTGCTGCTTCTGAACACACAGAAACCTCCCAAGAGGCTGATTTTATCTTTAATGCCCATTTTACAGGTAGGAAGAGATGACTCTGCTGACATTTGAAATATTCATTGCATAGCTTTAAGCATAATAGCAACATGAAAGTCATCAGAATAGACAAACTGACAGACGGATGGTGGAGCTTCTAGTAGCACAAAGATCTGTAATCCTTTCAATTGTGAAAGTTCATTCACTTAGCTGAAATTACTGGTTATGAATCTTTAACAAATTTGCAATTAGCTCATCTACCAACATGATTACTGAAATGGAATAAACCATTGAATAAAGCTGCTAAGATTATGTACATAATGCCTTTCTGATTATACATGCTTACACATCTGGTTTTGTTTTTTGCCTTTCCTCTGGCACCACTTTTACTAATTTATATAAACCCATATGCCACACCTCACTGCATTCTACTGTCTCTGACTGTGCTGAGCAAACAGATGAAGGCATAGTCCAGATTCTGGAGAGAAAATTTATATTTCTGAGATGAAATCAGCTGAGGAAAGATCATCTCACAATGAGAAAACCTGAAATATTTTCCTAACTCCTCATCTATTTCGTCTGTGCTTCAGTTAGGAAGCTGCCCCAGTTAGTTTCTCTATGTCTAAAAATATTATGTGCTTGACTTATCCTAATTGGATTATAATATTAATTAATTAAAAACAAGGAGGAAGGGATCATCTGATTTAAATTCAGGAAATCTTACAACTACAGACCACATGACATTATACTCAATTCTTCAGCCATGAGGACTTCAGATTCTAATCTCTAAACTCAGGACAATAAATATTATTTCCTGGCATTTAATTATTAAGATCATAGAATTGTATCTTGTTATTGTATAATTAGCATCTCTACTGGTTATGGTGATTTTCCCCTTGTCTGTCTCTCTCCAGACCAAATAATCCTGCCCCAGAGCTCCCTTAATAAAGCTTCTTTGAGCTTTCTCTTTCTCTCTCTGGCCCCTTCCTTGAGTCCTTGGCCTTACATCCAATGTGAAGACATAATATCTGGTGTGTAAAACTTGGGAGAGGAGTTGAGGTGTGTTGTGCACCCACTGTCTTTGGGCCAAGTGTGGCTCCCCTCTCTCTCTCTCTTGAACCTACCAGATTGCACTATGTCAAGACCTTGAATGGTAATGTAAAGTCCCATTTCTCTCCTCTTCTCTTCTACTGTGTATATGTCTGCTGACTGAATGCTTTGAGTGCTTGTGAAGAGGATCCATGGTTGACACTAACTCTGAAGCCATGGAGTTTGATTTAGTCCACACCAGCAGTTCTGTGAAGTTGCCATATGGCTTAGTGGTGATTTGGGGGATCCAAAATGAATTGGTGGACACAGAAGAATTTCATGAAACAACGTATGAGCAAGCGCCTGTGATAATGAAAGAGGTAGTTCAAGCTGCTCTGAAAGAATTGGCAAAACATAAGGCCCCAGGTATTGATGGCATATTAATTGACATAGTTCAACAAACTGATGCTGCCCTGGATGTGTTCATTAAGTTGTGCCGAGAAATATGGAGGGCAATCACCTGGCCTACTGACTGGAAGAGATCTATACTTGTTCCCATTTCAAAGAAAGGTAATCTAACAGAGTATGGAAATTCTCTCCCAATATCATTGATATCACATGCAAGCAAGATTCTGCTTAAGATCATTCAAAAAGGACTGGAACATCATATCAACAGAGAACTGCCTGAAGTGCAAGCTGGACTGAGAAGAGGCCGTGGCACTAAGGTTATTATAGCTAATGTCAGATGGACCTTGGTTGAAAGCAGAGAGTATCAGCGGAATGTCTATCTGTGTTTCATTGACTATGCAAAGGCATTTGACTGTGGATCACAACACACTGGTTTATTTTGAGAAGAATGGGAATCCCAGACCCTTGATTATGCTTATGCCAAACTTATACTTGGACCAGGAGGCAATCATTAGAACAGAGTAAGGAAACACTGCATGGTTCAAAATTGGGAAGGGTGTGTGTCAATGATGTGTCCTATCTCCATATCTTTTTAATCTATATGCAGAACAGATTATCTGGGAGGCTGGACTCTATGAGGAGAAGTGTGGCACCAGGATAGGAGGTGGACTTATCAACAATCAGCTTTATGCAGATGACACAACGCTGCTTGCTGAAACTGAGGAGAACCTGCTTGCTTGCTGCAGGTCAAGGATTGTAGCCTTTAATATGGATCAAAGCACAATATCAAGAAAACAAATATTCTCACCACTGGGCCTATTGGCAGCATCATGATAAATTGTGAAGAGATTGAAATAGTTGGTATCTTCAGTTTGCTTTGCTCTACAATCAACACTCTTGGTACCAGCAGCCAGGAAATTAGAAGATTATTGCATTGGAAAACTATGATATTAGTCTGGAGACAAAGGTAAACCTGATACAGGCCATAGTCTTTGTCATTATTTGCTATACATCAGAGAGCTGGGCAATGACTAGGGATGATAGAAGGAGAGTTGATGCCTTTGAGCTGTGGTGCTGGAGAAGAGTATTGAATATAACAAGTGAAACCAAGACTTACTCTTTTGAGACAATTAAGCCAATTAGGACTGCTAGGAGAACAACCAAGTTCATCCTGGAGAGGGTGAAGCCAAGCTGATCCTTGGAGGCAAGGATTTTGAAGCTTTGTCTGACATACTTTGGGCATGTTGCAAGGAGGGACCAGTCCTTGGAGATGAACGTCACGCTTGGGAGGGTGGAGGGACAATGCAGGAAAGGAAGACTCTCAATGAGATGGATTGATTCCATCACTGGGGTAATGGGGATAGGAGTGTCGGAGATAATAAGTTTGGCAAGGGATAGAGCATGGTTTAGGTCTGTTGTACAGAGGGCCACTATGTGTTGCAAGCTTCTCAACAGCAACAGGGACCCCAACTGGGCTTGGGCTTGAGCTTGATATGGGCACACATATTGCTAAGACACACTTTTATCCTGTGAGGGACACTGCAGGAGGGACACCTGTGTGGACTCAGGGGACAGACCCTCTGTTGTCTGCTCTTATCAATTTTGTGTCTATGTCTGATTTTCAGTAGTGTCTGCCTTCCCTAAACTCCTCATTCTTCCTGTCCACTACTTCCTCTATTAGGCCCTCTGAATCTGCTGGGGACTCTCTGGTGCTTCCTCCCTTCGAGATATCTCTCCCCTTTTCATTCTTCTGATTTCTGCATTCTCCTTTCCCCTTCTCTGTATGTTGCTAAAGATAAACTTAATTGTCTGTAAAACTTCCCAGGCATTTTCCAGGCATTTTGAACTCCCTTGGAATTCAGGTGTGTCCATACCGGAGTTCTGTCTGCGCATATATCCAATATATCCAGAAATTGCAGGCCTGCATCAGAAGCCCACCCAAATGCCAGGTGCTTCCAGGCTATTGAATGTGACAGGGGACTCCCACACCATCTTTAGCGTTTCCCAAAATCTGAGGCTTCTGGCTTTCAGAGAACACACTTAAGTCTCAGCTGCCTTCATCCACACACCTGAACACCATGGATAGTAAAATGTCTAAACCCCCCAGGGTTAGTTCCTTGGGCTGCCTCCTTTCAAATCTTTCAAATTTGGCCCTGGCTGAGGACCTCTGTCCCAACCAACTAAATAATGATTCTCGATGGTCTAAGAATAAACCTTTTTATTTCCATACTCTTTGAGATCTTGATAATTTCTGTCAAAGGACTCAGAGATGGCCAGAAACTCTCTCTTAGCTTTCTTTTACTTTCACTCCCATCTTTCTCTGTAAAGCCTGCCAACTTGTGCACGTTCTCTTAGCCCATTGTAAAGTAGCTTTTAGTTATTGCTTATGTTTCTTTACTTTGATGCCTTTTACAATTGACCTATCTTTGAAAGTATCATTCTTCCATGACTTAAAAAGTGTATGTATGTGTGTGCATATAAATATATGTATCTATATTTTTAAATTGTATTAACTTTATCAAGTGAAACCAAGACATACTGTTTTTGAGCCAACGAAGAAAATTGCAGTAATTAAAATCTAGCACTTTGGGGTAGTGAATAAGCATGAAATAACAACATATCTAGACTACTGAACAAAAACCACCTTGAGAATAAAAGTTGAAAGTTTTAGCATGGTGTGAGATTCAAGAGGAAAAACAAAATAACTGGTAGTAAGTTTTGTGCATTTTTTTTTGCTTGTCTAAGAGGGAAAATGAGAGTTGTTTTGCTTTAAAGTAGAATGTCTGCTTGTGCAAGAATATGAAAGACAGTACAATCTAAATTTGAAGGTGTGTAGTAAGTTGTAGAAGACTTGAGAAGAAGTGAATTTTATTTTAGTTTATAATACCTGCAAATAATGATTTTGAAAAGAAACAGTGGAATGTTTTGAAATTTTTTGGGTGATATACTTTCCTCTGGCATCTCCCAGACACACAGCCAAAATTTAACTAACCTTCAAGTTAAAAAAGAAATCTTAAACAAATCTTCTGAAACTAAAACATCATCTTCCTTTTCCAACACTAACCCACACGTAAAACATCATCTCTCTCCTTTTCCTGACCCCACTCAGTAAATAATCCCACATACCATCCTCCCTTAGCCTCCAGACCAAAAATCACAAATAAAGGGATCAAACTCCCTCCCATCCTCCCAAACTGCCCAACTGCTTTCCAGCACTACACTCTATCAAAGCTCAACCAACCAATTCTTATAAGATACAAATTCTGTCCAACACTGTGACACTGATATGTCAAATGTGATAATGGTTACCCATGGTGGACAGTGTTTGGTGGAGATCCCCAATTAATAGATGTTGGAGAGGACATGGCAAGAAAGGAACTCTTTTTTATTGTTGGTGGGATTGTAAAATGGTGCAACCATTCTGGAAGGCAGTCTGGCGTTTCCTCAAAAAGCTGAACATAGAAATTGCATATGACCCAGCTATTCCACTACTTGGAATATACCCTGAGAATATGAAAACTGTGGCACAAACTGAGATTTGTACACCAATGCTCATAGCAGCATTATTCACCATCCCGAGAACATGTAAACAGCCCAAATGTCCAACCAACAATTAACATATTGAGAAATTATGGTACATCCACACAATGGAATACTATGTAACACGCAGAAACAATGTTGTTGTTGTTGATGTTGTTGTTGTTATGTGCCGTCGAGTCGCTTGCAACTCATAGAGACCCTATGTACAACAGCTCTAAACTCTCCTCTGCCATGTGCCAATCTCATTGTTTCCAACACACTTATCCCGATTGTCCCAGTCACCGAATCAATCCATCCCCCAGAGGGCCTTCCCCTCCTGCACCTGCCCTTCACCTTCCCAAGCATGATGTCCTTCTCCAAGGACTGGTCCCTCCTTACAACATAACCAAAGAATGTCAAACAAAGTCTCAGAATACTTGCCTCCAAGGAGCAGCCCGGTTT
Organism: Elephantulus edwardii; assembly: GCF_000299155.1. Lineage (NCBI taxonomy): Eukaryota > Metazoa > Chordata > Mammalia > Macroscelidea > Macroscelididae > Elephantulus > Elephantulus edwardii. Next base: position 1,205,695 of record NW_006400116.1, read on the forward strand.
AACTCTCTCCAGGATGAATCTGCTTCTTTTCTTAGCAGTCCGTGGAACCCTCAGTACTCTCCTCCAACACCAAAGCTCAAAAGCATCAATTCTCCTTCTATCCTACCTGGTCATTTTCCAGCTCTCTGACACATAACAAGTGACTGCAAAGACCATGGCCTGTACCACACACACCTTAGTCTCCAGAGACACACCGTCACTCTTCAGTACTTTAGAGAGGTTGCTAACAGCAGACTTTCCCATTGCAATACGTCTTTTAATTTCCTGGTTGCTGGTGCCAAGAGTGTTAATTGTGGAGCCAAGCAGACTAAAGCTGTGAACAATCTCAATCTCTTCACCATCCATCCTGATGCTGCCAATTGGTCCAGTGGTGAGAATTTTGTCTTCTTGACATTGAGCCTCAATCCATATTGAAGGCTGCAGTCCCTGACCCTCAGTAGCAAGAGCCTCAGGTCCTCCTCAGTTCCAGCAAGCAGAGTTGTGTTATCTGCATAACGCAGATTGTTGATAGCTCTTCCACCAATCCTGATGCCGCATTTCTCCTCATAGAGCCCAGCCTCTCGGATAATCTCTTCTTCATACAGGTTGAAAAGGTATGAAGACAGGACACATCCCTGGAGTACGCCCTTCCCAATTTTGAACCATGCAGTGTTTCCTTGCTCTGTTCTGACTACTGCTTCTTGGTTCAAGTATAAGTTTCACATTAGCATTATCAAGTGTTCTGGGATTCCCATTCTTCTCAGATTCAGCCACTGTTTGTCATGGTCCACACAGTCAAGCCTTTGCATAATCAATGAAGCACAGATAGACATTCCTCTGGAACTCCCTGCTTTCATCCAAGATCCATCTAACATCAGCTACAATATCCCTAGTATCACGACCCCTTCTAAACCCAGCCTGGACTTCTGGCAGTTCTCTGCTGACGTGCTGTTCCAGTTGTTTCTGGATAATCTTCAGTAGACTATTGCTTGCATGTGAAATCAACGATATTCTTCTATAGTTTCCACACTCTGTTGGGTCACCTTTCTTTGGAATGGGAACAAATATAGTTCTCTTTCAGTCAGTTGGCCAAGTAGTTGTTCTTCAGATTTCTTGACACAACTTAGTGATCACATCCAGAGCAGCGTCTGTTAGCTGAAATATGTCAATTGGTATACCATCTATTCCTGGGGCCTTATTTTTTTTATACATTTCCTTCAAAGTAGCTTGAACTTCTTCTTTTATCACCATAGGCTCTTGCTCATTTGTTGTTTCATTAAATTCTTCTGTGTCTGCCAACTCCTTTCAATACAATGACTCAGTATATTCTTTCCATCTTATTTTGATACTTCCTGAATCATTTAATACTCTGTCTAAAGCATCCTTGATTATAGCATCTCGAGGTTTGAATTTGTTCTTCACTTCCTTGAGCTTAAGAAATGCTGAGAGAGTTTGACCCTTTTGATTTTCTGACTCCAGCACCTTGCTCATCTCACTGTAATATTTTACTTTGACATCCCACCCTGTCTTTTGAAATCTTCTGTTCAGCTCTTTATTCTTCCTTGTGCTTTGGCTTCTCTGCGCTCCAGTGCAATCTTCAGAGTTTCTTCTGACATCCATTTTGGTCTTTTCTTTCTCTTCTGTCTTTGAGTGAACATTTGCACTCTTCTTGGATGATACCCTTGATATTCTCCCAAAACTCATCTGGTCTTCGCTCATTTGTGTTCAAGGCCTCTAATATATTCTTGAGATGGTTCTGAAATTCAGGTGGGAAAGATTCAAAGTTATATTTTGCTTCCCATGGATTCGGTTTAATTTTCCTCAGCTTCAGCTTGAACTTGCATATGAGAAGTTGGTGGTCTGTCCCACAGTCGGCTCCGGGCCTAGGTTTTCACAGCTGATATTGAGCTTCTCCAGTGGTTCCTTCCGCAGATGTAATCGATCTGATTCCTGTGCATACCATCAGGTGACATTCATGTGCATAACCTGTGTTTATGTCTCTTTAAAAATGTGTTTGCGATGAATAAGTCATTGATTATGCAAAATTCAATCATTCTCTCTCCCGCTCCATACTGATTCTTCTTCTCTGTTCCCAACTTTTGCATTCCAGTCACCAATTATTATCAGTGCATCTTGATTGCATGTTCGATCTATCTCCGACAGTAAACGTTGGTAGAAATCTTCTATTTCCTCTTCTTTGGCTCTAGTTGTTGGTGCATATATCTAAATGATAGTGGTATTCACTGGACTTCCTTTTATGAGTATGGATATTATTCTGTCACTCACAATATTGTACTTCAAGATGGATCTAGAAATGGCTTTTCTAACTACGAAAGCAACCCCATTTTTCATCACCTTTTCATCTCCGGAGTAGTATATCATATGATCATCTGATTCAAAATGCCGCATTCTGGTCCATCTCATCTCACCAATGCCTAATATGTCAATATTTATGTGTTCCATTTCCTCCTTAACAATAACTATTTTTCCTACATTCATGGTTCTCACATTCCATGTTCCAATCACAGGTGTCTGCTTACAACTGTTCCTCTTCCTTTGTATTTCCATATTTAGTTGCCCTTCCTGTCATTCTATGTGTGTTCTGTTGTACATAGAGTTTTCAGAGGCCAGAATATGCAATATACAATCTACAATATCTTTGTAAATTATTACCTAACTTGGGAAGGACTGGCGAACATCATGCTTAGTGAACAAACTCGGTCCCACAGGGATATACATTGTATATAACTGTTATTGTCCAATGAGTAAAAGATCCAAGAGAGGTAGGAGAGGCTGAAAGCAGAGGGATGTAGATGTGTAGGAGGAGGGGAGGACTAATCATTAGGTTGTTCAATTTGATGGGTGGAGGTGAGGGAAATTGAAAGAATTTGTTTGAATTTATATTTGAGTTTTGTAAATAAACCAGTAGAAAGAAAAAAGAGACAAAAAAATTAAAAAACAAAAACAAAAACAAAACAAAATTTGGAAGCAGGAGTAGCATCCACTTCCAAAATAGCTTGCCTCTGGAAAGCCTATCAACTTGGAGAAATAATGAAAGTTATACAAGTGTTCAGGTCTTTCATTCATAGGGTTGCCATGACCCTTTTGAGTCTATGCCTCAATGGCACTTAACAACAACAACAATGGCTATAATTTTGAGTCCATTGGTTGGTAATGAATCCTTGGCCCAGCAGTTATAACTGGTCCCTTGATGAGATATGATATCATACTTTTCTTGATGAAATTTGATATCATGTGATGACCTTTATTTTTTTAAAAAAAATTTCTTTTATATTGGTTTTTATAGAAAGTTTGTATACATTGTGTTCCACACTATCTTTCATTCGCACTGTGTTTCATAAAATCATTCCCATTCATGAGACTTTATTCTGAAGATGAATCTTTACCATGTCTGGAAAATCCAGTCCAGTCCTTTGTCTTCAGATATTGCCTTCTCTTTAGAAATGACAAGGAGCTCTGGTGGTATAGGGGCTAAATAATCTAGTTACTAAACAAAGGTGAAATAGTTCAAGTCCACTAGTTCTCCTTGGAAGAAACACTAGAAAGTTCACTTTGGTAAAGATTTATAGCTTTGGAAAACCTACACACAGGCAGTTTTGTCATTAGAGTCAGAACTCACACTTGACAGCAGTTTGGTTTGATTTTGTTTATACTGTTGTGGTAATGTTTGGATAATATTCAGCTAGATTTTATAAGTATGTGGTATTAATTATTATGTTTCCTGATTTCCACATTCTGTTGGATTATCTTTTTTGGGGGGGAATTTGAATAAATATGAATTTCTTGCAGTCAGTTGGCCAGGTTGCTGTCCTCTTGACACAACCTGGTGAGTGTGTCTATTTTTGAAGCACTTCATTAGTATTCCATAAATTCCTGGGGTCTTATTTTTTGTCAATGCCTTAATGCAGCTCGAACTTATTCCTTCAACACCATTTATTCCTGATCATATGCTACTTCCTGAAATGTTTCTATGCCAGCCAATTCTTTTTGGTACAGTGACCTCAGTGTATTCTCTCCATCTTCTTTTGAGGCTTCCTGAATCATTCAACATACTTCAGTGTTATAACTTAATGCTTTACTTCTTCCATTTTTATTTCCTAACTTCATGTATTTGCACACTTTATAATACTTTGTTTAGTCTTCTCATACTACCCATTGAAATATTTTGTTCATCTTTTCTTAGCTTGCCATTTCCTCCTTTGTTTTACTTTTACCATTTTCCCCTTTGTTTTGACTTCTCTGAATTCCAGTGTAATTTTCAGAATCTCTTCTGGCATTCATTGTGATATATTCTTTCTCTGCTCTCTGTGCAATAACCTTTTGCTTTTTCCTAGATGATGTCCTTAATGTCATTTCCCAGCTCATCTACTACACAATAATTACTGTTCAGTACTTCAAACAAGATTGCATTTACATTAAAATGAGATATACTCAAGGTCATATTTTTGTTTTTTTGTGGACCTGTTTTGATTTTCTTCAGCTTCAATTTGAACTTGCACATGAATAATTGGTGGTCTAGTCCACAGTCAACATCTGGCCTGGTTTGAGTGATGACGTTGAGCTTCTTTTGCATTTTTTTCCCACAGATGTAATAAATTTTATTCAAGTGAGGTTTATGTCTATCGTCACCGTTTGTGCTTTATAAAGAATTTTAATGAATAAATCAGAGACTATATAAAATATAATCATTTGGTCTTTATCCTCTTTTATATGACTGAGTCTGTAAATTTCTGACTACCAGTCCTTCTTCTTTGTTTCCAACTTTTACCTGGGCTTTGTCTAGAGCTGGCGCTGCAGAGAGTCTTCCCATGACAGGATGTATGTATCCTTGTTTGTTTTTATAGTTTTCTTTTAGGATTGCATCACTTATCTGTCCATTTGTAATATTTGGGAATGGCTTACATGTTGCTGTTTATTTTATAACTTAGGTAAGTATATGCTTACTTATTTATAGTTTGCTTTTATGACTAAAACATCTACCTGTCAGTTTGCTGTATTGAGGTGATTTGCTTCTGAGACAGACAGGTAAGCAGGATTGTCCAACCATTTCTAAAATAACAAGTCTTCCAAAACTCTATTAATAATAGAGGAACACCAAAATAGTGCTGGATGTAGATCTCAGAATGAAAGTCACTCAAAATGAGAAGAAACAGCTCTAAGCATTCATTAAATCCATGTCTCAATAAACATGGAATGTGGGGAAACTGGAGTTTGTAAAAATGAAATAAAATGCATAAATAACAGTACTGTAGGCATTAGTAAGCTGAGAAAGACGGTATTGACCATTTTAAAGCAGACAAACATATGGATTGTTATTCAAGAAATTAAACTTGAGGAAGAATTGGTTCAAAAAGAGCATTTAAAGATTTATCCTGAAGTACAATGCTTTGAGCAATAGGATATTATTCATAACTGTTACTCAAATATTCACACCAGTAACTAAAACCAAAGAGGAGTAAATTGAGGCTTCCCGTCAAATTTTGCAGTCTGAAATTGATTAAGACACATTACATCCAAGGGAGCCTCCAAAAAATAAAATACAAAATACGACTTAGGAAGGGGTATGATACACTCCAAAAATGGCTTGATTTCCCCCCTAATATTTAAAAATGAAATTTGGATTGTACATATTGTTGTCATTATATGCTGTCGAGTCACTTGCAACTTATAGCAAAACCTGTGTTCCACAGCTCTGAATCCTGCTCTATTCTCAGCCAAACTTATTGTCTTTGACACACCTACCCCTATATCCCCAGTCACTGAGTCAATCTATCTCATAATCAAGGGTCTTCCTCTCTCGCACTGTTCCTCCACCCTCCAAGCATGAGGTCCCTTTTCAAGTACTCTCCTTGCAACAAGCCCAAAGTATGCGAGACAAAGCTTCATAATCCTAGCCTCCAAGAAGCAGCCAGTTTCATCCTCTCTAGTATGAATCTGTTTGTTCTCCTAACAGTCCATGGTATAGTCAATACTCTTCCCCAGCACCACAGTTCAAAGGCATCAATTCTCCTTCTATCATCCCTAGTCATTGTCCAACTTTCTGATGCATAGCAAGTAATTGCAAATATCATGCCCTGGATCAGGTACACCTTAGTCTCCATACTGACATCATTGCTCTTTAGTACTCTGGAGAGGTCCCTGACAGCAAACTTCCCCAATGCAAGTTGTCTTTTGATTTCCAGTCTGCTGGTACCAAGAGTGTTGATTGTGGAGCCAAGCAAACTGAAGCTGTTAATAATCATTCTCTTCACCATGTATCATGATGCTGCCAATTGGCCCAGTGGTGAGAATCTTTGCTTTCTTGATCTGTATTTATGACACACGTGGGAATGACTATTAAGGGTGTTGAATAATTTTGCAAGGAGTATAAAAGCCTATCAGTCTGTGTTAATTGATTTGAGTGTGCTAAGGACAGATTCTTCACTTAATGTTTCGGTTCCAGGGGTAGAAATAATCTAATAGTTTATTCAGTTCATGAAGCATAGATTTATACAGTGGTTTAAATGAAAGCAAACAGAAGTACCAGAGCTTCCGAGGTATACGTATACTGCAAAGAAGGAAGTCAAAGGCTTAAAGACATTGGCATGTTATCTACCAAATAGCTCTATAGATCTACACATGAAACACCCACGGGAAACAGCTGCTACCATAGTGGTGAGAAATAAATTTATCCTGAGAATTCCAGAGTCCTTGAAGACTGCTAAGATTGCCAGGGTTGACAGCAGAAACTGCCCAAACAGAGCAAAGACATCAAACTACAATGGCACTGATGACTGGGCCACCCAGCAGTAGGGTACACATGGCATCACTTAGTTAATAAAAACAAAATGTACATGCTTTACATAATGGGCAGCAAAGTAAAAGCAAGTGCCATTGGGTTGTGTACTACTCAGTGACCTTATAAACAGCAGATCTTAACTTTGTCCTATTCTATGCCATTTTCATCATCTCTAACACACTGGAGTTCATTGCTGCTGTCACTGTGTCAATCTATCTGGTTGAGGGTTTTTCCTTTGCTGACCTTCCATCTTTCCAAGTATGATGTCCCTCTCCAAAGAATAATAGCCTCTTCTAGTAACATGCTCAAATTATGTGAGATAAAGGTTTATTACCCTTGCCTTCAAACATTCTGACTACACTTTCTCTAAGTAGTAGTTGTTTGTTTTCTTGGACATCCATAAAATATTCAGTTCTCTTTCCCAACATCCCATGTGAAAAACACCAATTCTTCTGTCATCCTTAGTCATTGTCCAGCTCTCAGATGCATAGCAGGTGACCTAATGGCCTGAATTCAGGTACACCCTTAGTCTTCAAGTTGACGCCATCACTCTTAAGTATTTTGGAAAGATTTCTGACAGCAGACTGCCCAATGAAATGTTGTTGTTATTGTGTAGTGTCAAGTCGGAATCAACCTATAACTGACCTTCTGGCAGGTTTTCAAGAGACAGTTTATTAGCAAAGGAGAATTGTCCATCTTTCTCCCAAGGAGCAGCTGGTGGATTTGAACTGAATGATGTTGGGACTGAAAAACAGCTCCTTTGCCACTATGTCACCAGAGCTCCCTGCCCAATGCAAAACCTGACTGCTGGTGACAAGGGTGTTGATTGTGGATCCAAGTAAGATGAAAGTTGAAAGTCTTATCCATATTGCTTTATGGCATTGATCTTTTCAATATAGTGTTCCTAGAAGTGAGATAGATGGGAAACCTATTATATATTTACTTGATATATAGAAGCACAAAAATACAGGTGGATGCCAGTCTAACTTGAATTGCCAGAGCAGAGTCACAACCAATTTACAGAACCACAACCATTTGAATATAAAAGAGAGACTGGGTCGCCTTGAGGAGGGACCTCAGTATGTTGCCAAACATTTACACTCTCAGTGTTTTTCCCAAAGTGATCTATGGTGTTTTATATGTTAGCGAAAAGAAAATAATATGAACTTTCAAGGATTATTTGACACTGGATCAGGATTAACACTAGTCCAGGAGACTCAAATATCACTATGGCCTATTAATCAGAGTATGGACTATTACCACCAGATTGTGCCAGATCGCTAGCAGATTATACCAGATAGCAAAAAGCTGGAGTCAGAAAATCAAAAGGGCCAAACTCGCTCAGTCTTTCTTAAGCTCAAGAAACTGAAGAACAAATCTAAACTTTGAGCTCTAATTAAGGATGCTTTAGGCAGGATATTAAATGATCCAGGAAGTATTAAAAGAAGATGGAAAGAGTATACAGAGTTATTGTATCAAAAGAATTCGTAGACACAGAAGAATTTGATGAAACAACATATAAACAAGAGCCTATGGTAATAAAAGAAGAAGTTCAAGGTGCTTTGAAGGAATTAGCAAAAAATAAGACCCCAGCAATAGATGGTATACCAAATGACGTATTTCAACTAACAGATGCTGCCCTAGATGTGCTCACCAAGTTGTACCAAGAAAACTAGAGAACAACCACTTGGCCAAATGACTGGAAAAGATCTATATTTGTTCCCATTCCAATGAAAGATGACCCAACAGTGTGGAAATTATCGAACAAGATCATTGATATCACATGCAAGCAAGAGTCTGCTGAAGATTATCCCAAAATGAGTGGAACCGCACATCAGCAGAGAACTGTCAGAAGTCTAGGCTGGGTTTAGAAGGGCTGGTGGTACTAGCGATATTGTAGCTAATGTTAGATGGATCTCAGCTGAAAGCAGGAGAATATCTATCTGTGTTTCATTGATTATGTAAAGGCATTTGACTGTGTGGATCATAACAAACTGTGGCTAATCCTGAGAAGAATGGGAATTCCAGAACATTTGATCGTGCTAATGCCAAACCTATACTTGGACCACGGGTCAGTTGTCAGAACAGAGCAAGGAAACACGGCATGGTTCAAAACTGGGAAAGGCATACACCAGGGATGTGTCCTCTCTCCATGCCTTTTCAACCTGTATGCAGAACAGATTATCTGACAGGCTGGGCTGTATGCCCAGAGAAGTGGCACCAGGATTAGTGGAAGATTCATCAGCAGTCTGTGTTATGCAGATGACACAACCCTGCTTGCTGAAACTGAGAAGGATCTGAAGCACTTGCTACAGAGGGTCAAGGTCTGCAGCCTTCAATATGGATTGAGGCTCAATATCAAGAAAACAAAAATTCTCACCACTGGGCCAAATGACAGCATCAGGATGGATGGTGAAGAGACTGAGGTTGTTCACAGCTTTAATTTGCTTGGTTCCACACTCTTAGCACCAGCAGCCAGGAAATTAAAAAGATATATTGTCTGTTGTTAGGGACCTCTCCAAAGTACTGAAGAGCAATGGTGTCACTCTGGAGACAAAGGTGCACCTGATAGAGGCTATGGTCTTCGCAATCACTTGCAATGCATCAGAGAGCTGGACAATTACCTGGGAGGATAGACGTCTGGAGAAGAGTATTGAATGTACCATGGACTGCTAAGTAAATGAACAGGTTATCTTGGAGAGTGTTAAACCAGGTGGCTCCTTGAAGGCAAGGATTCCGAAGCTTTGTCTGACATACTTTGGACATGTTGTAAGGAGGGACCGGTCCTTGGAGAGAGAGATCATGCTTGGGAGGGTGGAGAGACAGTGCAGGAGAAGAAGGCCCTCTGTGAGGTAGATTGATTCAGTGACTGGGGTAATCGGGATTGGTATATTGGAGACAGTGCGATTGGCACAGGACAGAGCAGAGTTTAGGGCTATTGTACATAGGGTTGCTACGAGTTGCAAGTGATTTGACGGCACATAACAACAAACAATACTGTCTCACCCAAGAGTCTTATAACAAAAATCTATAAAATACTCCTGGGCCTCCACAAGAAAAAGACTGATAACATAATTATAAAATGGGCAAAAGACATGGAATGGCAAACAGACATGAAGAAATGCTCAAAATCACTGGCAAAAAGAGAGATACAAATCTCTCAATGAGGTACCATCTCACTGCAATAACAGTGGCAAAGTTTAACCTGGTAGCAAGTAATAGATGTTGGAGAGGATGTGGCAAGAAAGGAACTCTTATACATCGTTGGTAGGATTGTAAAATGGTACACCACTCTGGAAGGCAGTTTGGCACTTCCTCAAAAAGCTGAACGTAGACATTCCATATGTCCCAGCTATTCCACTACTTGGAATATCCCAGGAGAAAATGAGAACTGAGGCTCAAATGGAGATTTGTACACCAATGTTCATAGCAGCATTATTCACAATCTCATGAACATGAAAAAAGCCCAAATGTCCAAACACAAGTGAATAGATTGAGGTATTATGGTACATTCACACAATGAAATCGTATGCAGCACGTAGGAACAATTAACTTTGTAAATTATTACCTAACTTGGAAGGGACTGGAGAGCATTATACTGAGTGAATGAACTCAGTCCCACAAGGACAAATACTGTAGAAAACCATTATTGTAGAATGAGTTTAAGGATCCCAAGAGTGGTAGAAGAGTTTGGAAGCAGAGGGATGAGGTATGAGGGGGCACGGGGGTGATTAGTCATGGGGTTGTACAATTTGTTCGGTGTTGGGATGAGGCAAATTGAAAGAATTTGTTTTTGAAAACAATGTATTTGAATTTAGTAAATAAACTAGTAGAAAATTAAAAAATGAATAAATAAAAATAAAAGAAATATACACATAACAACAACAATAACAAAACATACAAAGCTTTATTTAATTGATCAGGAAAGTGAACCATTTCAGAACTGTAAGTCACTTAGAAGAGCTCAGAATTGTGAATTTACAGGAAGGCTTTTTTACAGAGGGAACTGTGTATTTTAATAAAGATTCTGAGAAGAGATAGGTTGGGTGGTCTTAAGGGTGAAAACAACATGAGCATCCATCATTTAATATGTGGTTAAAAAAAAACAGTGTCCAGGTGTAGGGCGTTGTACTGTGAACCCCAAAATGATGCCTCTCTAACAATTAGTGTCTCTTCATGGGAGATAGATGGGAAATACCCTCTTGTGTGATTTACAGCCTCTGAAAATCTATGGGAAGGCCAGCTGCAAGTTAATTCTGGCTTGACAATTGTGAAGTTTTGAGTTTTTAATATATTCAGCAGGGTAATTTTCACAGGGGACATATCATTAGATGCCAGATCAAGATGAAACCAAATGAGACTACCTAGGGTAGGTGGTTGCCTGAACTTTGGTTTTTTTAGAGCCTCTCCCCACTCCCTCCATATTAATATCTGGGTCCAGAAGTCTACCTCTATAGGTCAAGCTAAGAAAAAAATAATTCAGCTCTTGCTTTAACTGTCAGCCAGCTGGGGTTACTGCTTAAAGCAAGTTTTAAAACCAGTGCCTCATAACCTTTTCTTTTCCGGAATTGAATGCTTTTAATTTTTGGAATAAAGGTAAATCTTCTGTACCTCCTTCTGAGTTAAGCTGGAATAGGATCATGTTCCAGCTTGCAGTGGTTTTATAGAAATTAGCATATATTTTTGTTTGATCATAAGCCAGAGAAAGACATTTTAAATATAGAAGATGCAAGCTTAAGTGAATTTTTTTTAAATTAGGCTGAATACAAAGGGGTCAAACAATAACAGAACAATATTTATGAGAACTTACGAGTCTTAAAGAACTTGAAAGTCAGATAACTCGTGGAAAGCATTATTTAACCATCCTTCAAATTGTATTGGAGTCAGGACTTTTTTTTAAGTTATCTAGCCACTGTGATTCATTGTATATTTTCTGTGTTTCATTGACAATGCAAAGGCATTTGACTGTGTGGATCATAACAAACTGTGGCTGACTCTGAGAAGAATAGGAATCCCAGAACACTTGATCGTTCTAATGAAACCTATACTTGG